>NC_059428.1:102726442-103003942 GCF_021028975.2 Sphaerodactylus townsendi
GATCCAGCTGGCTTGTTCTTATGTTCTTATGTTTCAGGCTTCAGGCTGATCAGCTGCCGATTTAAGACCTGACCTTGATGCTTTCTTGGCCCAAAGATGTTCTGTAATAAATACATGAATAACAGCAAATTTAAGCTTACAAAGGTCCAAGCACACTCTCTAGCAGGTTTACATGTGTAAGGCCATTGCATGGTGAGGATATAGTTCTTTACAGAATCCCCTCTATTTACCTCTTTCACTCTATCCCAGACTTCATGTCTGCGCTGCCAATTCTCAGCCCAGTGGTGCATAGTTAATGTGCTTGCATGCAATTTTTTTACCATCACATCTGACTTTTGGCGCCCCCTAGTGGGGCTTTCAAGGCAAGACACATTCAGAGGTGGTTTGCCATTTCGTGTCTCCACGACATGCACCTGATATTCCTTGGAGGTCTCCCATCTATATACTAGCCAGGGCTGACCCTGCTTAGCTTCTGAGATCTGATGAGATCAGGTTAGCCTGGGCTGTCCAGGTCAGGGCTACAGACCATTAGCAGCTTCAGGGTCTTTTGATCTCACTGATTGACGGGAAACTGCACAGACACATGAAAAACAGCTAGATCAGTGAAGGAACATGTCAAGAGGACTGCCAGGGATCGCCAGTCTTCAGAAGAGGGATTTTTAAATCAGATTTTTGCTTGATTTTACTGTGTAACCACTACCCTACTTATAACACTGTGATAAATCGTAACACACACTAGTCTTTATCTGTTCTGTATCTGAGTATCCTGCAAACCAAAAAGCAGAGTCTGACAAGCTCTGACTCTAAAGGCAAATTAATTATTTCTAATCACTTCCTGCTGTGGCAGTAACTGAAAGCACCTTTTACTGGTTTGATTTAGAAAGACAGATGGTTATAACAGCTACTCCCTTAATGAGTTCTGCTTTCCACAATGACCGCCATCAGCATGTGGAATCCTCTTGACACTAGTGAGTAAACAATGCAATAAGTAATCGAGTACAGGCTGGATCACCACAATTTTATTTATTTGTTTGCTTGTTTATGTATTTAATTTATACTTGCCTTTCCCTCTGAGTCTCAAGGCAGCCCGAATACAATGTACTCATGCAACAAAGATATCAAGTGAACTATGCAATAGTATAGAATTAAAAACAAAACAACACGAACAACAAACTTCTGAATGCAAGGTGTACTATAAACAATATAGTAAGTGGCAGAATGCAGTCAAGCAGGATAATGTCTATAGTAATCATTGCCACAGGCTACAATCCTATTACATTATGAAAGTGCCTTCCGGCACCATTCCATTCTGATACAGTTCTAATCCCTTCATTGCAATATCCTTCTTAATGCTTGGCATTTTGGCATTTTCTGTGGAATGATTGGAACACAGGAGCCTTCCTGACCTCCTCAGGCAGGCCAGTTCACAAGGCAAGAGCCTCCACAGAGAATGTGCAATGAATGACCATTGCTGATTTTTCCCATTTGTAGGGTGGCACTTTGTGAAGGTGAAGTTGTCACAGAAGAACATTACAGGAAATGTGGTCCTGTAGGCATGTGGATCCAAAATTTGGGGAATTACTGTTTACAGCAGCAGTGGCGTAGGAGGTTAAGAGCTCGTGTATCTAATCTGGAGGAACCGGGTTTGATTCCCAGCTCTGCCGCCTGAGCTGTGGAGGCTTATCTGGGGAATTCAGATTAGCCTGTGCACTCCCACACACGCCAGCTGGGTGACCTTGGGCTAGTCACAGCTTCTCGGAGCTCTCTCAGCCCCACCTACCTCACGGGGTGTTTGTTGTGAGGGGGGAAGGGCAAGGAGATTGTAAGCCCCTTTGAGTCTCCTCCAGGAGAGAAAGGGGGGATATAAATCCAAACTCCTTCCTTCCTTCCTTCCTTCCTTCCTTCCTTCCTTCCTTCCTTCCTTCCTTCCTTCCTTCCTTCCTTCCTTCCTTCCTTCCTTCCTTCCTTCCTTCCTTCCTTCCTTCCTTCCTTCCTTCCTTCCTTCCTTCCTTCCTTCCTTCCTTCCTACATATGGCAGAGCAGCTGTGCAGTAGTGAAGAATGGGTGGGAAATGCAGCAAATGCAGCTTGTCACAGAAGAGCCTCTGAAGGGCAAATTAGACCTGGGCAATCATTGGCCACATCATTCTTCTTTAGAGATGGTTTCTTAAGAAGCAGGCAGATTACCACTTGTTTTAGTGACCATGTGCCTTGTTACCATATTTCCACCACTGCAATCCCCAGGAGTGTCCAGTTTACTGTGATGAAGTGAAAATCCACACCTTGGTAAATGGAAATGAAAAGAATGACAAAGGAAGATAACTTATGAATTCTGGAAAGCCAGTGTGGTGTAGTAATGGTTAAGAGCAAATAGACTCTAATCTGGAGAACTGGCTTTGATTCCCCCCTCCTCCACATGAGTGGTGGACTCATTTCTTTCCCCTCTCCCACATTCCTGCTGGTTGACCTTGGGCTAGTCACAATTCTTCAGAAGTCTCTCAGCCCCACCTACCTCACAAGGTGCCTGTTGTGAGGAGAGGAAGGGAAGGAGTTTGTAAGCTGCCTTGAGTCTCCTTACAGGACAGAAAGGCGGGGCACAGAGGCGGAGCTACAATGGGGACATCTGGGGCAGCTTGCCCCAGGCACCACCATTGCAGTCACGTGTCGGGGGCAGGGTCAGGCATGTTGGGGTGGAACGTGTTGGGGCGGGGGTGGGGGCAGGGAGGGGGTGGTTGGGAGGGGGTGCGCAGGCAGTTCATGTACCGGGCGCAGTTTCCCCTCCCTTTGTCACTGGTGGGGTATAAATCCAAATTCCTCCTCTTCCTTTTTTAGTTGTGCTCTCTTCTTAAAAAACATTATATTAATTATGGCCCATATTACCATTTCTACTGAAAAGTAACTTGCTGTCCTCCATCTCATGTTTTTCAATCCCCATGTTCTTTTTTAATTTTTTCCTTTTTAAGTGGTTTGTCTTGTCTATTTTTACTTCTGTAAAATGTAGACTCTTCACCTGTGACATACTTGTTAAATACATTTGAAGGTTGGGGCGGGGGAAACTGTAGAACATACCAGCACCAAGAAGCATTTTCATGCAGAGCTGATATTACAAGAATGGTCTTACAGCCTTATTGTCCTTCCTCTTCTCATAATCTCAAGGATGAGCCATTGTAACATGCCCGCTATAGAGTTGTCCTTGATAACTTTAGAAGCTTTGGTTGCAACTTTAGAAGCCTGCCTCCTGGTGGGATCTGTCAAGGGACTATGTTATACCAGGCTCTAGCTAGCCAATCCTAGTTTTCTATTTTTCCCTCAGCACAATTCAAGGTGCAGGTTTTGAACAATACACTGTTGACATTTTGAGTCCAATATATTTAAGTGGATGCTCCTCCTTTACATATCATTGCAGTCCCCAAGTTGATTCAGTATGCCTTCTCAACAGTATTCTCAGAAGTTCAAGTTTGGTTGCCATGGACACATAAGAGGTTTCTTATTGAAGCCCTGGCAATGTTGAAACTGCCTTTTGCCGCCTGAGGAGGGGAGAATGAGCTCGAGGGTGTGGAAAGGCAACACAGACAACAACCTTGTGTGGAATAAAGTTTGGCCATAGCCTGTTTATTGGTATGCTGGCTGAAGGAAGCAGAGGCACAGCACAGGGGACATATCCGGCACTGGGCAGCACAACTGCTGTCCCCCAGTGACCACAGGGCAGCATCTTTGCTGTCCGCTAGTAATAACTGTCTCCCAGCCCGATGCTTATGGGAAAAATCTGGAGCAGCAAGATAGTGGGAGCCATCTGGGTGCTGGCCTCTGAATGAACTCCCCTTGCTGCCAGGAAGCACGAGCCACCCACAGCCCCCACCTGGGCATGAGGTACACATGCTCACGACCACTCCCCAGGCCTCTTATGGAGGCCCCTCCCAAAAGGGGAGGCCCAACCTGCAGGCTCTTCTTCCCCTGAACAGATCATTTCCCATGCGCAACCTGCCAGCTGTGACGAATGAATGTAAATAACAACAAAGCCCAGCAAACAATAGGGCAACACTACAAGGTTGAAAAACTAGGGTGGGTGCGTGGGTGGGTGGAAAAAGCCGTCTAACTCGAGCAGAAGAGAGGCATGGGAAGACCTGGCCTGCCCATATAGGGCCACACACCCACACCCTCCACCTACATCACAAGCTTGCACCAGCAGCAGAATGGCCCCACCTGCTGAGTTGGATGCCAGTGCTGAGCCTGCCCTTCTCCCTGCCCACTCCCAGGCAGCAACAGAGGCCAATGTCATTCTCAGCCATGCTTTCTTTAAGACTGGCAGGACAGCCTTGTCAGACGAACAAGCTGCTACGGCAGAGGAATCAGGCCTAAGACTGTCCTGGCTGACCTTGTTTCTCCGAGATCAGGGATTGCAGGTGGCATCAGGGGAATAGAACTCCCATAGTTTGTGGGGTGTCGCAGGGGGTGAGCCTCTTTCTGATGCTTTTTAACATCTACATGCACCCTTTAGAGGGGTTGGTCTGGAGTTTTGGTGTCGCCAATATGCAGATGACCCCCAGCTTGTGTTCACGATGGAAGATCACCCGTCCTTGGCCCCTGGAGCTCTCCAGAGTTGTTTAGAGGCTGTTGCTAGTTGGTTAAGAGTGTGTCAGCTGAGAATGAATCCAGCAAAATTGGAGGTCCTGTGGTTGGGTTGGGGGGGTGGGAGAGGCCAGTGAACTTTTGCCTGCCTACACTTGACAGCAAGGCCTTGGACTTAGCCTCGTCTGCCTGAAGCCTGGGAGTGATCCTGGACCCAGCATTACCACTGGAGGCCCAGGTCAATCAGATGGCCCAGGTGGCTTTTCACCATCTGCGGCAGGCATGACAACTGGCCCCATACTTCTCCCGTTCCTGCTTGGCCACAGTGATCCATGCAACAGTCACCTCCAGGCTGGATTATTGTAACTCACTCTACGCTGGCCTGCCTTTGGCTGTGATCCGCAAATTTGAGCTCATCCAACATATGGCAGCCAGGTTCCTTACTGGAGCATCCAGCTGGGACCGTATCACACCGGTCCTGTGCCATCTTCACTGGCTGCCTATTGAGTTCCGGATCATGTTCAAAGTGTTGGTTTTAATCTTTAAGGCTGCGAACGATCTCGAACCTGCATATCTGAGGGACCACATCTCCCCATATCGCCCTGCCAGGTCCCTCCGTTCTCCAGAGGAGTACCCGCTAGAGGTTCCTGGCCCCCAAAACAGGGGGTGGGTCTGTCGCCATCTGTTTTATCTCAGTAAGTAAGTAAGTAAGTAAGTAAGTAAGTAAGGAAGGAAGGAAGGAAGGAAGGAAGGAAGGAAGGAAGGAAGGAAGGAAGGAAGGAAGGAAGGAAGGAAGGAAGGAAGGAAGGAAGGAAGGAAGGAAGGAAGGAAGGTCAGATTGATGCCCATTTGTTCATATGATCACTGTAGGACTGTTACAGTGCAATCCACAGCCCAAGGTGGCTTTCCGGTTGCACAGAGAGGCAATAAAACCCTGCTATCGGAAAGCCCTCCATAGGGCTTAATGAACTTGCCACCCAAAAGGGTGTTGTAAGACCAAACCCTGGGCTGAGGCTCAACTACCGACAAACCTAACATCAGCCCCACTCCTGGGAATGGATGCCAGCACAGCTTCATGTCAGCCCAGACTTTCAGGTTTCTCTGCTGGACCTTAGGGGCACAACTGCCGGGGCAGTTGTTTCTTATGCAGGAGGGGGTGCCCCTTATGCCAGCAATTGAGGCAAATGCATTGGTGTGCTCCTCTGGTGCTTCCTAAGGACATTTGACCCCCATCTGGATTGGGCTCTCACTTGCAGAACCACTATCTGACCATCATGATTGGTGACATGAAATTAAACAGAGATCTGATCAGTAATTCCCCCTAAGTGCAAGCTGACAAGTTCTACTACCAGAGTCCTTAGTGCCTTAAACAGATTTGTCAAAGCCTAATCAGGATAGTGAAAGCCAAGACAAATTTTTAAGAACTGCAAAAATGTTACCAAAGGCTTTCACCGCTGGAATAACTTGCCATTAAGGGTTTTCCAGTCTGTGTGGCCAGGGTCTGGTGGCTTTAACTCCTATTGCTCCATACTGTGCCACAAAGAGCATCTTACCAAGGCTAAGTGGAGACATGATAGAGGTTTTTCTTCTGTTCTATAATACTAACACTTTCAGGTAGCCAATAAAGTTATTAAGAAACAAGTTCAGGATGGACAAAAGGAGATACTTTAGTCAATGAGTAATTGAACTGTGGAACTCACTGCCAGAGGCTGTGGTGATAATGGCCATAAACATAGTTTACTTTAGATCCCCCTTGAGGAGAAAGGCAGGGAATAAATGAGATAAATAATCAAACAAACATAGGGTCTAATTTGTAGCAGACCTGCTTACAATTGCTCCCAAGCCACTAATTTTAAATAATGGTGACTCATAATAATCCTAAATACATTAAGTTGATATTAATTTTTGCACATCCAAAGTAGTCTTGTTGCTTCTCTTGCTATTGACTTAGTGATTCTTCATAATTCTTCTCAAATTGTATGTAATTCAAGATTGGGAGGAGAAGAAGGAAATTCACAAGGAAAAGGATGCACCCTGCTCCAAGATAGAAAATGCTGTATTTATCATTTTTAAAGAGAACAAAAAGATCTGTATGTTATGTGGGTTTCAGTGACAGTAATTATCCTTCTATTCAAGAATGAGTAATTACATTATTCTGTATGCTAAACCGCACAGTTACAGTTACACACACATACACAGAGAAGGAGAACATGGTTATACTGTAAGGGAGATAGAAAGTTGAAGAAACTGATGCTTGTCTGTATTTGCTGAATTTGTGTCTATGTTGCCTTTTGCAGTCAGACCATATTTAGCTGATTAAACAAATAAAAACTTTGGACAATTTGTTCTCACCATAATATAGGGTAATGATTTTACAGACTTTATTTTTTCTTTCTTTTGCATCCTATATAAGCCACGTACCAGTTCTCAGAATCACAAAGATTGGGATATGAAGATACAATTCTTGTTAAATTTTGGCATAGAATGAAATTATCTTCCAAAGAAATTTGTTGGAAGGTAGCTTGGGAGGATCCTGATTCCTAGGAGCCCTTGCCGATTACTATTTTGAAGTGGCTATGAGGAAGTTCTGAATTGTGAAGGCGTTCCATGCCACTTTTAGCTGCAAACCTGTACACAATTATACATTTCATAGTGCAATCCTGAACAGAATTATACCCTTCTAAGTGTGCTGAAGTCAATTGCATTGTTTATGTCTAAGGGACTTAGAATATAAATTCATCTAAGCATGTATAGTGCTGCAAAATAAGAATAAGTATGAATGGAGGGGACTCAGTGTGATGTAATGGTTCAAATGTCAGACTGGGATCTAGGAAACCCAGGTTTGAATCCTCACTTGCTCCATGGAAGCTTGCTACGTGATCTTGGGTCAGTTACACACTCTAGTATTTGGATGGAAAATCTCCAAGGAATACCAGGATCATGATCTGGAGGCAGGCAATGGCAAACCACTTCTAATTGTCTCTTGCCTTGAAAATGCCTTGGGGTCACCATGTCATCTGTGACTAGATGCCCCCATCAAAATGCATGGAGATCTTTGAAAAGATCACTGTCAGATGTGAATCTGTGATATCCAGTCCATGTAGTTCACAGGCCACTTTGATCTGGAACAGAGAAATTAGGGCTGGTCAGTGAAAGGTGTGTAAACCTGTCCACTTCTCACTGTTTTTCTCTTTCAACTTTTCCTCCCAAGGCACTTTAATCCACGTGGAGCTCCAAATACACATTCCTGTCCCCTTGACACTCTCCCCACTCCAAATAATATTTTCCCAAAGTTAATTTTGCCGAGAAGAACGTTGAGTTTTGTGATATGCATTTGCATGTAACAAATAAGCACATTGTTCAGCTCCAAGCCAAAAGCGTTGAGGAAGAAAATAAATATGAGGCAAAGGGAAGATAGCCAGACTTAGAATTCAGGGGAGTGTCAATGCATGTACACTATTCCCTTTCTGTTATGAACTAGATTTCCAGGGATATTTCAGGCTGCCACAAAAGGGGGAAACAAGAAGTTACATTCTGCAGGTGGAGATCCTTGCACCCACAGGAATGCTGTGCTGGATTCAACCCTATGTGTACACCTCAATGTGTGAAGTACTACTTCTCTTGATATTCAGGTGAATTGGATAGACCTTCTACATTTCCCTGCATGATTCCACATGGGAAAACCTATAGACCATTGACTTCAGGATCAAACAGTTACAGAAGACTAAAAGAAATTATCATTATATGCTGTGAGTTCTTATCTTTTCCTCATCCTGCCAGTTACAAAATTTCCACAATTTTTTTTAATGGCAAAAATATGAGTGTTGAGGTGAGGGGAAATGTCTGCAATATGCCAGTGCAATGTGGTCAGAGAAATAAAAATAACAGGGAGTGGCAGGAAACTGTTGGTCACAAAGTTGATGACACATTGTGTCTGGAAGACTTCTCTATGATGACGAGGACTAGAGGCATGTTTTCATAAATATAAAGGCGAATATTATCTCAATCCAGATTCTGTCGATGTTGAATTGCCTGCTCTGTCTTGAGGCAGATACATTGAACACACACTGCTCTTGTTTTGATCTTTCCTTTCTTTGAAAGGGGGAGTGCTTAATAGAGGGCACATAGCTTGAAGAGCAGCCACAAGAAAATAACAATGATATTCTTCCATTTATCCTTACCATAAGTTGAGCGGTACTCTGTGTCACCATAGAAAAGCTGAGGTACCCTCTAGCCAAAGTTAAGCACTTATAAGTCCCATTGATTTCAATGGTTCAAGGGCTTGCTTAACTCTACCCATTGAAATAAATGGGACCTTCATGTACTTAATGTTCACTGGATCACTTCCCTTATTATTATTCTTCTTAAAGAGGATGTGATACATTTGCAACATTTCCTCGTGCGAATGGCAATACACACCCGAGCAAAGATGCTTGATCCCTGATTGAATTCAAGAGAGGGTAAATGGTGGTACAGGTCAACCTCACTCGTTGTTTGACTCTATTCTCAGGTTGTTTAAAAGAAAGGTTAATAAAGGCTGATTCTGTTTGAGTAAAGAGCTTTGCTTTCTGTGATCATTTCCTGATAATATCATTTGTTTTCAGTCTGGCACTCAGGCAGCGGAGTGAAGTCCCCCTAGACCATTTTGACTTTGTATTCTACCTGGCAGCAACTATCTTGGCTCCCTGTATTGTCACTTGATCAGGGATGAAAAGAAACCTGCGCTTTCCTAAGTAACATTGAAGGACAGTGTAAGCTATTTTTAATGAGGCAGGCAGGCTAGGAAATGACTAGACGCATGTCTACTTTTTAAAGCTTTGAATTAAACGTTGACTGTGTATATGTAGCAGAAGTATCAATTATATCATATCAATGCAATGGTCATTATTTTGGAGGGGGAAGGTAAAGAGTTGATAAATAGTCCTGTAGGTAGCAACCATGATCTAGTTACACATACATGAAGGTGGGAAACAGTTTAATGGGGTCACTGTTAAAAATCTATTAACACTTTAAAAAATATTAAAGCCAAAATTCTTGTAGAATTTTGCACAAAGCTGCACAAGGATTTCCCAGGGGTTTTTTTAATTCCAAGATGCACGCATGCGAGTGGCCACAGCAGAGGCCGGCAAACGGCAGGCGGCTCCACACGGAGCCGCCTCTTCTCTTTGAGCCCTTCAAACTTATTACCTAGCCCACTTAGCCCAGCCATTGTTGGCCGTTGAAGCCTCCCGCCCACGCTGGGGTCGTGGAGGGACAGCGGGCGGGGCTCTCGACCGGGCCAGCAGGCTTACTCCATAGGGGACAAGGCAGGAAGTGGGACGGGCCAGGGAGATACAGCGTGTACCGGGCGGCGCTGGGTTCTCACCGCTGGGCCGGGCTGGAAGACGCTTCAACAACAACCCTTCTTTAAAGTGGGTTGTTGAAGGTTTAGGGCGCCCTCACGCCTCTGAAGTGTTTAGTCAGTTCGGCCCTGCCAGCGTTGCAGTGTTAGCATGCTCGGGCCAGTGCTAACGGGTACCTGGGCGGCATTTCACCGCCCCTTGTGTCAGGTCACACGTTTTTGGCCCATGCGGAAAGGGCCTATGTTTCTGAATTGAATGGTGGCTGATTTCCTCTCTGCTGGTTCTCTTCCATGACCCCTGATTCACCTGAGGCCCTGCGTGCTATTGTCAGGGGTGCTGAGACAGGAGGGGCACAAAATTCCAGAGGACATGGTCATCCTGGAAGTCTATGGAGGTGGGCAAGTCATTTGATTTCTTTCCAGAAAACGTTTGGGTTAGATCTGCGTGAGGAGAGGGGACCCAGATGGCTCTGGTGACTCTCAGCAGTCCAGCCTGTTGTAAAAGGTAACCTGACCTCTAAACAGTGACTGTGTGAGCGAAATCTGCATATATTTAAATACTTTGGAGGGCTATGAGAGGGGATATACACCTCATAGAGCATATCATAAGAAGGAAAAGAGGTATATATTTTAAAAAGAAGGACCAGACATAGCGTTTCCAACAGAGGTAAAGTCTTTTAACCTGTGTGACGGGTTACTGTTACATTTTTATCAAACGTGGAATCGAAACCTCAGTGCTAATCCCAGTACAATATTTAGATTCCTTTTGTTGTGTTGTTTTTTTGACAAAAATATCCACTCTATAATTTATTAGAGGTGTAATGAAATATGTTTAATTTGATAGAGAGTCCTTGATAAGATATGATCAGTGGGGGCTGCTGATGGCTGCTAGCCGGCATTTGATCGGACCACAGTTGTGATAAAATCAGTGCTCGTTTTAAGTTGTTGTGTAATTGGCTGCCCTAGAAAGGTAAAGAGTGAGCTCCCCTGTAACCAGGAGATTCTGTTCTCCACATCCAGCCAGAACATAATATGCTGTGTTGGCTTGTAAGGCCTGTGGGATTTAAATAGTGTCTGCAATCTGGAGCCATGCTGATTTACTAATCCTTGATCTTAGTTGAACATGATCACAGTCCCTGCTTCTGTTCATAAGGGATAGGCTTACTGTTAATTGACAGATTTTGGCATGTTACCAAAAAAGAAAAAAGAAAAAAAGCTGCAGTGCAGAGAAGAAGGAACTAATACAGCCATAGAGGATGTTCCTGACAAGTTAATTTGGGAACAGGGAAAAGAAATCTCTTTCCTAGAACTTAAGACTCCCCGCCCCCCTCTGAAAAATATTTATTTGTGTCATTAAAAACTACAGTGTGAGATTTGCATTTTTGAAAGGCTCCAGGACTAATACTTTCTTTTTAAAAGAGAGTAATCTGGAAAGTGTGTGCAGAGAGATTAAATGGGAAATGGCATTTGGAATCTTCCCAGGCACTTGGCTCTCCATTTATTTAATTATTGTGCAAACTTTCCATGTGTAGATCTGCCATATGTATGTTTAAAAATGAGGAAAATATGGGCAGCTATTTTACAACAACCCAGCATCTGCTAAAAATAGTTACATTCTCCTTGATGCTTGGCCAGCTAATACAAGCAACCACTTTACAATGAATATATGTACAAATCACATTCAATGAACAGTCTGAATCTAACCATTGTGAGCCTGACACACAGGATAATGAGGGAACAGTAAGGAGTATCCAGAGAGCTATAAGTGAAGATTTGTTTGAAGAATTGGGTTTTTGTACTTTTCCCTTCCTGGTGTACTTTTCTCTACCACCTGAAAACTCACTCCTGAGAATATAGGAAACCCCCAAAATATTATGAGGTATGAGTTGGGTAGCTGTTGCTAGAGAGTGAGTGCCTTCCATTTGCAAAAGCACGGTTTTGGATCTAGCCAAACATTAATGTCTCACTTTCCATGTAAGTTGTGAGATTTACAGAAGAATTATGACCCTCTAATATCTTTGAAGTCAGGGAACTGCTGTTTAGGATTGTGCTGTAAGCTCCATACTTTGTCTTACGGCCTTTATGGCCTTTCCTAAGAATGTTACTACCTTCATCCCTTTCACTCAAATCTTTTTCAGTTGAAAATGGCATGTGGAAACCCTACCTGGTTCTGAACAGCCTTTTGAGAGAATATGGAACTAGCAGAGAATGTGGCTGCACTCTCTGAAAAACACGTACCAGCTCAGGTAGCAGTCCTTCCCATGCCTTCTCCCAGGTTATGATATTATATTGTATGGCATTTTCCTTTAAGCACATATTTATTTATACACTCAAATATGCATCTCCTGATTCACCTGGATGTGCTCTGCAAGACCACCTAGTCATGGATGTGCTGTATAGTCTTTCAGTGATGGAAGGGTTCCATTGGCTCGCAGCTCTTTGGCTTCATTGAGATGTTCTAGAGCCCAAGTCATCCGCAAAATATGCAGATATTCAGAGCACCTGTTGAAAATAGAGATAATAAATCTGAAGAAGTATTCTTGCTTTCTGGACTCCTTTGA
Organism: Sphaerodactylus townsendi; assembly: GCF_021028975.2. NCBI lineage: Eukaryota > Metazoa > Chordata > Lepidosauria > Squamata > Sphaerodactylidae > Sphaerodactylus > Sphaerodactylus townsendi. The sequence goes on from NC_059428.1 coordinate 102,738,913, forward strand.
TTTTTGCCTTCAGCTCTCATTCTTGAGAAGCTTACCCAACTTTCAAAATAATTTCTAACTGTTGTTTCCTTTAGGCAATGAGAAAGAAAGAAAGAAAGAAAGAAAGAAAGAAAGAAAGAAAGAAAGAAAGAAAGAAAGAAAGAAAGAAAGAAAGAAAGAAAGAAAGAAAGAAAGAAAGAAAGAAAGAAAGAAAGAAAGAAAGAAAGAAAGAAAGAAAGAGGTCTCCCTGGCCCAGCACTTAAAATAAGAATATCACACCATCATGGGAAATTAAACCCTCATTGCCTACACCCATAATTTTGCCAGCGAGCCAGATCCTAACTTCACCTCAAAACATGCCTGGTTGGTCAACCTAATAATCTCATAATCCAACCCAAGATCTGCTGCCAAGACATCTATGGTCCATCACTTGAGAGTCACTGTAATTCCAAACAGTTTTGAACTCTACCAGCATGGTGTAGTCTGTAGTGGGTAAGAGCAGGTGAACTCTAATCTGGAGAATGGGGTTCATGAAGCCTGCTGGATGACCTTGGGCTAGTCACAGTTCTCTCCTAACTCTCCCAGCCCCACCTACCTCACAAGGTTGTGAGGAGAGGAGTGAAAAGGAATTTGTAAGTCCCTTTTGAGTCTCCTTAGAGGAGCAAAGGGGGGGGGGGTATAAATCCAAACTCTTGATCTTCATCCTCTTCTGCCTCTTCTTCATCCTTTACTGGACCAGGTTGTACATACTTGTCATCATCCCAATCTGATCATTTTAAATAATGGAAATAAAACAGAAACCTTAATTGCTCTATGTTCCCCGTTCTTGACAATACCAATCTTTTATGTCTTTTACTCTGGAGAGGAGGAAAGCCTCAATATTGTTGCTGACATATATAATTGTGAAAGGGACTAAGTGCTGACTCTGAGAGGGTCTTAGACGACACAGACTCAAAAACATTGCAATTAAATATATTAGGAGACACTTACAGATATGCAGCCAATCAGCTGGCTCAATTAGTAAATATTCCGAACCCTATAATTTTGCATAAAGAGTGACCCATGCTGTGAGGGATGTTTACTCGATTGGTTTGTTGGGTAATTAGACTCAGGAGAGATAAATGCTCTATAAGAGTTTTTGGGACAGATTATGACGTGCCCTTGCACTGATACTTAAGTGGGAAAGCACGCAAGGAGTTCTCCCTCCTGGTGAGCAGGTTATTTCAAAGCCTGTCATATCTACTTTGTTTTGAAGCCCAATTACTTTGGGATGCTTCTAGCATTCATTTTCTTATCTGCATTCTGAAAATCCATGCAGGAAACCAACTGAAAAATAGCCATGAACATTTATCTGGGATCTGGAAGGATTTGAGTCTTTAGATATGCGAACTGCAAAGATGGGTGAATATTTATTTATTTATTTCATTGGTATTACATGCTGCACTTTCCCTCATGGGCTCAGTATTTAAACAACATTTAAAATCTACTCATAGCTCAATGGCAGCAGTTATTTAAAGTACAATACTAAACCACTGAGGGAAGGAAGGTAGAAGAAGAGGGGGAGGCTGAGGTGGAAAGACCATAGTGCCTCAACTTTATGCCTGGTGGAACAACTCCATCTTACAGGTCCTGCAGAACTGCATCCGGAGAAAAGTCATAGATCCTTTTAAGAAAAAAGTATCCTTATGCTCCTTTGCCCTTTATATTTATTTATTTATTTATTTGATTAATTGATTGATTGATTGATTGATTAAAAGTGATTATATCCCACCTTTCTATAGCCATATTCAAAGTGGCTTACAAAGTACAATAAAATACAATAAAGCCAAGAACTATAAAACTGACTAAAATAGAATAAAATCATATTATGCCATTTTAAAGCCACTAAATTACACCTAAATAATGTAAATGCTGCTTGCTAAGATCAAGATGTTAAAAATGTTCTAATTAAAAACGTCTTCACCTGATAACAGAAGGGGAGCAAGGAAGGACCATACTGGGCTTCTGTAGGAAAAGCGTTCAAAAGCCTGGGCATCGCTATTGAGAATGGTCTCTCCTGGGTCCCGACCAGAGGTATAGATAGGATGGAGAGCTAGCCTTCCCTGGATGATCTTAGTAACCGGACATTATGTATTTTTGGATGTTATAGCCAATGGCTCAAACAATAAATACTACTTGACTTGACTAGTAACCCGACAGATTTATATGGAAATAGTAAGTCCTTCAGGCAACTTGAGGGGGACTGGGGGGGAGGGGGGAGAAAGCTAAATCGATTTTGTGGAAAGAGGCAGAAGGGCTTTTCACCCTTCCCCCTATGATTGCCAACCTCCAGGTAGATCCTGGAGGCTACCCAGAACTGGTCTCCAGACTACAGAGATCAGTTTCCCTGGGGAGTGGAATCTATGGCACCATACTCCCAATGAAGTCCCTTCCAAACTCCACCTTCCTCAGGCTCCAGGAATTTCCTAACCCAGAGTTGGCAACCCTACTTCCCCCTCCCCACTACATCCTCCCAAACCACATGGCTGTTACTCAACATAGTTTTCTGCTGATGGATTGCTGGATCCATCCCAGTGTAAATATAACAATGATATGATAAGATATGATAGAGAACACTGGGCACGACCTATTTCTCACCAGCAAAGCTGCATGCTGGGAAAGGAAGCACTGTGACCTCACTGAGGGCTCAGTGGAGCCCTCTTTCCTTCCTTTGTCTTCCCAGCTGGCTCTATGTACACCACAGAGAAGCTTTTGTGCCACTCTCTTAAATGCTTTCAGTGACCCATCTCCTTTCTAGGACCTTATGCATACGCCTTTTACTCATGTTCTGGCAGAGGCGTAGCAAAAGGGAAAAGAACCTGGGGCACTGGTGCGTCCTCCGCCCCCGTCCTGCCCTGTCACGCCCTCACCACACCCCCACAGGGCACGCACCCAGTGCGTTGCATCCCCCCCTTCCCCCTTGGAACTACGCCTCTATGTTCTGGAGAATGCATAACTTATTGACCAAGGACTTGGAGGAAAGGAGATATACTACACTTAAATATGGGAAATACGGAATGAAATGGTTGGCATGCCTGCCAAGAATTGCTGAACATTGGAAGGGATGAGAGATCTCTTCTTGTGTACATTCCTGCAGCAGTGGTATTAGAGAAAATAGAGATTTTAAAATATATATTTTTATTATTTTTCACCATATATTAAACAGATCAGAAAAAAGTACTAGAAAATAGTTAAGATTACAGGATAGAAGGTATCTACTCACCATTATACTATTTATTACATAATGGATCCCAATATAACATATTCTGATTTCTAGAGAGGCCTTATAAAGTCTTAAAATCTTTATCATTTGTTTGTCAACTCCAAAGCATTTTACTGGTCCAGTTTTATAAGAAAAAAGAGGAACTGATGTACACCGTGAGAGACTTGATCAGTCTGTTTGCATATAATGCCTTCAGTTGTAAAACTTATTCTGTTAACTCAGAGAAAGAAGCTAGTTTTTCTAAAAAAATGTTTGCTAAAAAATGTTCCTATTAAATAAGTAAGAACTAAACAAGGCCCATGTATGTTGTGAAACACCACTAAAAACTGGTGCGTGGGGAGAGAGAGGAATATATTTCTAAAGCTCAAAAGGGTGTACTCTGTGGACGTATCGATAGGCAGACGGTCCTTTTTAAAGTCTTATCTTCAGGGTTCCAGAGGTCTAACCTGCCAGACACTTTTCAGTGTTGAACACTGATTTCATCTGTGCAATTTCCCCTGAGATTTATGTCCACTGTACATGAAAACAGTAGGCATTCCGTCTTTTTGTCATATAATATTTAACATATTTGTTAGATTAAATGATTGCTTGAATTTTTTTTGCAAAGCATTTTATCAAGCAGCAGTAACTAAAGCAACTTCACTCATCGATAAAAGGATGTTGGCTGAATATTCTGCTGCCATGATCAAGGCAGGCAAATTGAAGGGGGTGCTGGAAGACTCTTGCTACCTGTAGCATTAAAGAGCTCAGCATAGGCACACCTGGGCTTTCTGTTTCTTGATCTTAACCACTGGAGGGAACTTAAGCAGTAACAGTAAAGTTGTTCACATTTATCTCCTCCCCACAGCATTGCAATTTGATTTTCACAATGAACACTGGATCATCCATGTGGAGTGAACTAACAAAACTTCAATAAGGAGGCGCTGAAATCTCAGCATCAGTGTGGTAAATACTAATCTTTTGCACATTGCAAGAAATAATGAGTTATAAATTTTTTGTTAGGGTAATTCCTGTATATTTTCCTGGAACATAGGCTCTGAATACTTCCCTTCTTTCATGATAACAAAACCGACTCTGAAGGAGAGTTCTACATAAAGCCGAAGCTTGCACAGACCATTATGAACAATGGCCATAATAATGTTTTTCGGTGTTTTTGCAAACAACATGTTTGCTGTATTTTTAATCTGCTTGTGTAATAAATATCACACAAGTGTAATGGAAAGAAAATGCACTGATCCAAATTATTGTTATAAAGAGGAAAACAAACCTGTGAAGATGAAGAGAAAAATGTGCACTAACATTGCTACATTCCTGTATAATAGGAAGCAAATATGGAAATGAATCCCATGGATTCACTACATATTAGTGAAACCATGCTATGACTTCTTATGCCAGTGTATCAGGACCAAATTAGACAAGATGGCAAAAATCCATGAATGCATCTCCCAGAAGAAAGAAAGAAAGAAAGAAAGAAAGAAAGAAAGAAAGAAAGAAAGAAAGAAAGAAAGAAAGAAAGAAAGAAAGAAAGAAAGAAAGAAAGAAAGACTGTTTTCTAGGTTAGGTTGTCATAGATAGATTAATTGGTCTCACTCTCAATGCTTTTCAGCTAAGTTTCTGGCTAGGGTTTGAGGAGGTCACTGTGCTTGATGTGTGACCCTATTCAATTTCTCGAACCTTTCAGCAACTTTTGATATCATTGACTATAACATTCTTCTACATTGTATGGGTTAGGAGTGAAGGACTCTTCCTACTGCACACCTTGCATGTTGAATTGCCTCTAAAATAGCTTTCTGCTTATTGCTCTGAGGTAAAATAATGGTTAACAATTATGGAAAGACATAAAACAGACAATATCCTTCCCCATATTGGTGCAGTGCCAGTACACAGAAAAGCCCAGCAAATATACACACAGACCTTGTTCTTTACACTACTGTTTCTGATTAATATTACTGTTTGTTTACTTGAGATGAAAATGACAGTTTGGCTGTGTTAAAGGAGAAAACTAGAGGCAGATGTATAATTGTTTTCCCTGATGGTATTTTGTTAAATTCGAAAGAAGTCCTGGAACTATTGGGAGCAAAAGGATGTTTGGGAAAGGACTGAATAATTTCCCCATTTCTGACGTTTGTATGCGGAAAAGTGCTCCCAGAAATCTTCTCACCTTTGATAAGAAAAGGCAGGAGGATTGCTATTTTACCAGCCACCACTATACCAAGTGGAAAAGCTACTGTGAAGAAAAAATAGAAGGAATTAAAAGGGTTAAGCAGAACTTAAGTACCCTCTTCTGTTTCCATTGATGGCATCTAAAGCTTGTTTCAGTTTCTTTAAAAAGCAGAGAAGTCAGGGTGGTGTAAAGGTTACAGTTGTAGGCTATGACTAGCATGAGCTACGTTCAAATCCCTATTTAGCCAGGAATCTGACTGGGTGACCCTAGAAAGCTCAGTGGTGTGAACACTTTGGCACCTCCATATATTTATGGACTACAATACCCTATCCCAGCCCCCTTGCCAGCATGGTCAATTGGCCATGCTGGCAGGGGCTGATGGGAATTGTAGTCCATAACATATGGAGTGCCAAAGGTTCGCCACCACTGCTAGGCTACTTCCCCCCTCTCTCTTCCTCTCTACTTAAACTACCCTACATGATTGTTGAAAAGATAAAAGTGGAGGGAAGAGAACCACCTGAACTCCTTGTCGGAAGAAAGGATGAGCTAAATATGTGATTGTTAATAGACACAATCTGGACCAAAGTTACAGGTCACTCAAGAAAGCCAAAGAAATTTTAGCAAAATATGAAAAGTGCATTCTATCCTATTCTGAGGTTGGGAAGCCAACTCTAAATCAGGTGTCATAAAAAGGGGTCTTAGTACAACCTTCATTTTTCAAACTCCTTTGGGGGAAAAAAAAGCATTAGAACCTGCAAAAAGAGCATCCAAAGGCCAAGTTTCACCCTTCTGAATCCATTGGTTTAGCAGCATGTAACTGTGTTTAAGACTGCACTGTAATTCTCTCATGACCTTGTAGAGATTAGAGCTTGTTAAAAGGAGAAATGATACAATGTAAGCATCAATCCAGATTGAAATAATCTAACTATAGCTAGCAGGACAACAATTAGTTCCATATGGTGCAAGGTAGTGTGGAGTTTGCCATGGAGGCAATCAGCCACAATCTTGCAATATGACAGCTGCAGTGCTATGAAAAGTAGAGATCAAATTCAACATGATCTCCTTGTGTATTGACTGAGGATGTTCTTTTGCCTGGTAAAGAAAAACATGATACTTGTTCTGTACCATTTACTAAATGCCTTTTAATAAAGACCTATGCTGTAATAATTGTATTATAACAATATAACACATTCGTTTCAAATATTAGTCCAAGGCTATTTTTACTTACACTGTCTCCTCCTTCTTACAACCACGTAACCTCATTTTGCTTCACATTACTTCTGCCTGCCTTAGTGATGTGCAACCATGCTGAGCTATGACGGCAGTCCATGGAGTGAGAGAAAACGATCTCACTGGTCCAAGCTCTGCAGTCGCTCACGCTGATTACAAATAGGGCCAAACTCAGCTAACTGTGGCTGTGATAGCAGATTGGCAGGCTAAGGAATGTGACCAGAGCCGTTTGTGATTGTTCCATTTGTCTGAATAATATTCATTTAAGGTTCAAGGATTCATAATTGCTGATCAAGTGAACATAGCCCATTCTCTGTAAGAAAACTGATATTTGATTGACATGCTCAAAATTTTGAAAACAACAGGAATCGTTACAGGGTTATTTTCCCGTCTTAAATATTTTTGAATTCCCCAGATATTCCTCCATGATCAGAATCATGGGCATGATCGAGAAGTAACCTGAGACAATTATTAAACTATATCCATGTGGCAGAGCAGTTGGCAAGCTCCCTTAAAAACTAACCAAAGTGCCAGACAAGTGAATGTTTTGTTATTTCCCGAGTGCTGATCTCTTTTTTCTCCTCCCACCTTTGTCATAGAAATGACAACACTTCCTTAACAACTCCTTCACCTTTAAGAGTAGCTTTAATTGGAAGCATGACTAGATTATATTCTCTGTGCTGTAAAAAAACGGTTTACTCGTGGGTCTTTGCAGGTCAATCTCCTATTAAGATGCAGAGGAACAGGCACTGCCATTCTTAACCAGGTGAGTTACCAAGTTTGTTTGCTAAGTTTCTTCCTTTTATTTCCATTCCCCCTTCTTTCCCCCTTCTTTCCATTCCTCCGTTTCATGCATTACAGGAAAATGAGGTTCCACTTTTCAGATGGTTGGGTCACAAGAGATACTCACATTGCTTCTTTTTCTAATCTGGAGGAACCGTGTTTGATTCCCAGCTCTGCCGCTTGAGCTGTGGAGGTTTATCTGGGGAATTCAGATTAGCCTGTGCACTCCCACACACTCCAGCTGGGTGACCTAAGGCTACTCACAGTTCTTCTGAGCTCTCTCAGCCCCACCTACCACACAGGGTGTTTGATGTGCGGGGGGAAGGGAAAGGAGATTGTCAGCCTCTTTGAGTTTTCTCAAAGAGAAAGAAAGGGGGGAGAAAGGGGGGATATAAATCCAAACTCCTCCTCCTCCTCCTCCTCCTCTCCTCCTCCTCCTCCTCCTCCTCCTCCTCCTCTTCTTCTTCTTCTTCTTCTTCTTCTTCTTCTTCTTCTTCTTCTTCTTGGGCTCCCCACACAAAGGGTATGATGAGACCATGGTTGGTTTTGGTGCCCATAAAATGTGAGATGCATTCAACAGGGAAACCTACTACCTTCCACTTTCTGCAGCTTTCAGCCTGATTTACTTTGTTTCACTTCTATGTAATAACACCTGAGCTTGCTTGATAAGCCTGATGTCAAGAATTTTTTTTATTCTACTCAGTGGTGGAAATTCAAATAATTTAACAACTGGTTGTTTACAAGAACCATTTTAACAACCGGTTCTGCCGAAGTGGTGCGAACCTGCTGAATCCCACCACTGATTCTACTGCAACTTTTCAGATGCATTTCATTTTTAATACCTTCGGTGTTTCTTTGGTTTTACTTTTACTGTGGTTTTACTTCTTTGGGTTCATATAGTTTTACATTTGTTTTGTTCATATTGCTTTATGCGGCTTTTTAAAAAGGATGGTTATTTATTTGTTTTGTTTTTATTTTTATACTTATTCTGAACCGTAGTATTTTTGGGAAAATGATACAGAATATTTTTTTATTAATTAATTTATATGCCCCACCTTTCTCCTGACACAATCAAGACCTCAAATGGGTAATAGTAAATACAATTAAAAATAATCATCTATTAACATTATTAAATAAGATGGGCTTTTACCAGAGCAAGGTGCAATTCCTTCCCATCAGCCCTTCTTCAAGAGCGCTTTTCGAGGATTCCGATACAAGACAGGGTGTGTTCTTGTTGTATCAATACCCCCGAAACGATGTTGTATATTTTATTTGATTGTCCTAAATATCTTGATTTTAGACCTGATTTCCAGTGTATCATTCCCCCTTCATTAAGGAATTCTACCCTTAACATGTGGGCTTGTTTTTTTTGTTAAATAACAGTTCAACTGAGAGCTTAGACCTGATTGCTGAATTCCTGGGAAGGGGTTTGGATTGTTTATCCTTTTTGGATTTCATATATTGTATTTATTGATGCCTATTAAAGGTTTATGATTTTTAAAAATTACAGTAAATCACTCCCATTAAAACAGTTAATTGGCTGTGTAATTTTAACCAGAGTGACACCCTTTTAATTGGCTTAGCAGGGTACTATTCTGTTTAGGACTGCACTGTAAAACAGGTGACCATCTATAGCCTTCAAGCTACCCTGTAAACTACTTAAAATGGCTCTGGCTTACAGCTTTTCTGCCTTTACTTTTTCTGGGAAGCTTTTCCACAGTAGTACAACAGCAATAGAAAAGGTTCAGATCTGGGCCAATCATGTCCTCAAAAGCAAGGGGACTTTCAGTAGTTATTATTTCAATAGTGCTGAATATTACATTTGGATAAAATTGTTATCGTTGTCATGCGTTGGCTCTGGCTTTCCAAATACAAATTTGTTTACTCAGAACTAAGTTTGACTGAGCTCAATGGGACTTCCTAGGAAGCATGCTCAGGCCTTCAGCCTGCTCCTCCTATGCATAGTTAATAAGTACACATAGATGATGTACATGCTGGTAGCAGGATACATCTTTGAATAAGTATTGCGGAGATGGCCAATGCTTTCAGCAGAACAGGAACAAGAGGAAAACTAGGATGCTAAATGAATGTAATGAACTGGACTTCAAGAGTTGAATGACCATGAAGGAATGGGCACGGGCTAGGCTCTAAAGTAAGGGTAGTACAAGGATTCAGTATTTGCTCTCAGAAGGGGGTGCTGTTACCTCATTTAATTTTCAGTGTATTGCATTCTAGAATGCTCAACCAGATTTGGAAATTCATTCCCACCAAAACCGCCAGAATTGAATGTTGCTCTTTTCCCATTAACTTTCCTGCACCAGTATTTTAATTTAATCACTTCTCCATTCTTTTGCATTGGACCTATACAGCATCTTTGGTTTTGTTCAGCAATTTGCTTGGCCCCAAGAGAATCATGGGCAATCTAAAGCAACAGCAAAGAAGAAAAACCTAAATCAGATTGTCCATCTATTGCTTGGACAGTAAGTTGCTTCGTTTGTTTGTTTTAAATAGGATGTTATACAAATGGTGATGAAATAATGCAGTTATACTAAGAATATATTACACAGATAAAGAATACCAGGAGATGCGTGCCATTAAACATAGAATTTCATGCTGTTATGGCCATGGAGGTGCATCTACTTCACCAACTTCATTTTATCAGTGACTGGAAAATAACTGAAGCTTCTGGAGTAGTAAATTATGTGCAGTCATCACTTGGAAATGTGCAATGTGGTTGTTTAGTCTGTTGTAAATATAAAGTTTGGAAATTGAGGTAGGTGCCTATCAAAGCTTGCACAATTCACACAGACTAAGCCCTCCACCAAACCAAAATTCTGTGTTGGAAAAATATGCAAATTAGGCAAATAAGCATTAGATTTGGAAATAAAGCTTTTTTTGGGGGGGGGGGAGATGTTTCAAGCAGGGTTGAATGTAAGCTAAATAAGCTTAAGTATAATACTAGTAGCCAAAGCAGTCATACAAAAAGGTACTCAATAGATTAGGTTTAACAGCAGTAACAACAAAAGAAAAGAAAATCTACCATTTTCATTCAGTATACTTTTTATTCTTGGTCTCTTGAGAGGGGTGATGGTGGTGGATCCTCTGCCATATCACTTTACCTTCATCTAGCCCTCTTCCAATGATATGAAGAAACCAACACATAGAGAGGGGCAGTACCACACTCAAACATATATAATCGCTTGTAACCCATACAGAGTATGCCCAAACAGACTTCCTCCCAGTGACTGGAAATGCAGTAAGGCAGTGCTGCCCCAGTCATGAACATGTATACTTTGTCACTGGCGGATTCTGCACAGGCCCCGGGAGCGGTGGGGCGCCAGTGTGCATTACATCAGTGCCAGCCTGAGGCTGTTGTGAACTTGTGTGCGGGCGGCCCTGGTGCTGCTGCGGCCCGCATTGGCGCCTCCGCATGGAGGTGCACCACTTTTTTTAACATACCTCCTCCACCCTGCATAGCTCTGTTGGGACAAGGAGACATGCCCCCATGGCCCTGGCAATGGCCCAGGGGTCGGGAGGAAGGGGGCATGTCCCCTTATCCTGACGGAGCTACGCAGGGTGGAGGAGGTAAGTTTAAAAAAGGTGGCATGCCGGAAAACAGCACCGTCCACCCAGTGCCGTTTGCTTGGCACCAGGTGGACACAGCTGTTTTTCAATAGACTTGCTCAGAAAATACCGTTTTGGGGGGGAACGGCACTGCCTCGATTTGGATGCGGCAGCTGTGGTAAGCTCCCCCCCCACAACAGTGATTTCAGCCCATGCAGAATCCACCACTGTATGAGCATAGATGCCATGTTTATGTGGTGGTATTATAGGTGGGCAGGAGAGCAGGGTCAGCATGTGCTAGTGTGTTACTACATGTGTTAATTTCTAGGTGCTTTTGTTCATTGTTTAAAGACATCTGTGGAAGATGTGCACTGGGATATTACACAGGGAACTGTTATGTCAAGAGCAAGGTAGTGGTATGATAGTACTGTTCAGCTGCTTGGGTTATTTTCACTTCCAGTACTTAGATACTTCTCCAAGTTCACCAATGTTATTTGACATGCAAACATATCCACATTCTGGAAGCTAAAAATGTAGAGTTTTCTCAAAATTTCACATAGATTTCTATAGCTGTGAATGAACATTAGAAATCATGCGGAATTATGGGAAAGATAGATATCAATGTAGGATCAGAACTCAGTGCCACCAATTCAGATTTCTTAGCCATACTAGCTATACACCTCTGGTATGTCCTGAGTGAGGTCCTCTTTGGAGGAAATGACCCTTTTTAAAGACGTGGCTGTAAACACATTTCAACAGTTGTTTTCCAATGGTGGGAGTTTATTTTATGAGAACTTGGACACAACCTTAGCTATCTGAACAGAAAATATGTATCAAAATGGATGTCAATGTGGAAAGTCAAACTCTAGCATGATCTAACAGAAAGGGCTATGTGACATAAGACTAGTATCCTACCTGAATAACATTTCTATGTATCAATTTTCCATGAATCTCATTTTGGACATCATCTTTTTATTGTATTCCATATATCTATATTCTAAAAGGAGAATTTTACCACACTTCCATATTTGTTCAAAAATGTGAGGAAAAGGAAGTTCTGAGGGCAGTGCAAATTGAACAGTTTAACAAGTGGACTCTAAACCACATTGTTTATGTTTGCATCAGTTGGTGTCTGATTACTATGATGACAATCTTAGGATTCAGATTTTTTTATGGTAGTGGGTCTTACTTCCAACTCAGTATGCTTAAGATTAAACTGTAAAAGAAAAAAAAAGTGTATCATCCTACTGAGAAATATTAAGGAAGAAGTTCATGCACCCAGTGGTGAGGCTCTGTAGAACACCCAGATATTTTACAAAATATTTGTTGCTCAATTTTGCCCCCATTTTGGTTGGACAGGCAGAAGAATCTGTAGAAATCTACAAAGATAATAAAAGAATGAAGAAGAAATATTGAAAGAAGTGAGTATGTTTAGCTTGCAGTAAAGGTTGATGGAGGAAATTATGGCATCTGTTGAAATCCATGAAAATATGCTTGGGAAAAAAGGGAGGGAACAGCAGTTTTCCTAGATGGTATGGCGATGGAATAAGCTCCATCCACAGATTATAAGATTCCTTTTGGTTAAGAGGAGATAATGTCAAGAACCTTAGCTTTTCATGGGACTGATGCTGTCCCACCGTCCCTCCATGTAGATCCCCTACCCGTTGCATGCATGAAACTCTTCCTTATGTTTCTATGATTGGGAGCTCCACATGTGCCTCAGAGCCCCATGGAGTTTTGAATCAGAACTGTAGAGTTGTAGATCTCTACCTTGTATCTGTTGCACTGCACGGAGAATGCAAAAAAAAAAAGAATATTGTGCTGACATCCCTCTTTGATTACTGCACATCTTAGTAGCTTCTGTTTTTAATTTGGCACATCTTCCCAGGCCATCTCTTCTAAGTAATTATCAGTGGAGGAGCTCCACCACATTTTCCAGTGGCAAGGAAGGCATCCAGCTCTGCTATTTCCAGCACCTCTGAAACACCCCCTCCAGCTTTATTTCTTTGTGTGTGTTTCTTTCCAGCTTTACTCACACTTCTTTGTGCAAATGTCATGCATTTAATGGGCCAATCAGACCTTCGGTGCCTGACAGATACTTTTGTTATACACTGGTAGCTATCTTTACTACAAGGTTGAGTTGTCTCATATAGGGTTGATTATGCAACGTGATAGAACACTCAATGAAACTTAATCTAAAGTGATTTTCAGAATCTTTCAGTATTACACTGGTGTATAAACAGCTACAACTGAAATTTCTAAGCTACAGACAATGGGATATGGTAACCTCTAGGATTTAAGATTTAAAATTATAGGATCGTTGACCTTAAATGATTAACGTAGCCTGGGAAATCTAGAGTTAAGCAGATTGGAAAGCTGTGAAGACCAGCCACAAGATTGGGGAACAGAAGACGGCGGCTTCTTTTCCTACTAATATCCCTCTTTCTTTCAATCAAAATACAGCTAGCATTTGTGGAATGGCAGATCTAGAGAACACTGAGCCTTTGTAAAATGGCATTATTTTTCATAAGATTGATCCATTTGACTTCTGTATTGTGCAGTGTGTCACAGAATTATATCATAACAAAATACAGACTAGAGTTGATAAAGTGTTGTTTTTGCTATTAATTGAACTTCAAAACTGGAAAATCAATACAATGGGCTAAAAGTGTTGCAGTATACTGTGCATAAAATTATCTATCTATCATCTATCTATCTATCTATCTATCTATCTATCTATCTATCTATCTATCTATCTATCTATCTATCTATCTATCTATCTATCTATCTATCTATCTATCTATCTATCTATCTATCTATCTATCTATCTATCTATCTATCTATCTATCTATCTATCTACACAAAAACTACATTTATGCTTCTAATTCAATTTATTTCTTTTAACAAGGTGTATACTTATATTTCCATTAAAAACTATTTTTGGGGGGTGAAATGAACGCTTTTTGTAGTATGATAGGCGACAGGTCAGAAAAGCATTTCAGAATAATTTTACACCTTTTAACCTTAAAAAATACTTTGCTGACAATTGAGAAAAGGCCTTAAAAGAAGTGCTGATCGGCATTCTCACAGCGGGGTTGCCGTGTCCCATCACAGAGCAGAGGGTTTCTGCATAATGTATCCTGTAATAAGAAGTGTGCTGCAAATCACAAGATTTGAGAAGCAGCTTTAAGAAAGTAGTCCTTGGCATGAACAGCTATTACTGATGACACTGAAAGTTTCGTCTGTAAAAAACTCTTTAAAAAAAAGACAGGAAAGCTGTTCAAAATTTTGACTTGAGCCCTAGAAAAACCTCTCTTTCACCAATGTTTGCTTTTGTTTAATATATTTTTTTTAAAAAATCTGTTTCTTTTTGCTGCTTATGCTTGAACAGTCTTCTTAAATGAAATCTGCTGAATCTAGTTGACTGAGTATTTCCATTTTCTTGTTCCACTACCCGAAATGTTAATTGTTTGGAAAATATCTTAACAATAGCCTGCACTAACTAACTAACAGCCCAGCTCGCAATCTAATCTGGGGAAAGACTAGGAATTAAGCCAATTTCATCCCTAAATAATGCAAAATAAAAGATATTGACTTGTAGACCCCTGTGTAAACTTACAACAACACATAGAACAGTTCACTCAGCATCCTGTGCAAAATCAGTAGAACAAGTCGCATTCAATATATTTGGTCAATAGCAATGTCTAATATTGTTACATTTTACTACCAAATATTAGACTATAGGATTGTGTCAAGGAGGACTAAAGGTTTTGGTGGACTAAAGGGATCCATTTTGACTATTTGTCCTAAGCTGTTTCCCCTGCTAACGTCATTGACCATCTCCAACCATCTTCAGATCTGTTACTGTTGTTCTAGCACACTGTCCTGAGATTGACATTCAGATCCAGATCAGCACCAATGGCAGCAGATTATGTCAGAAGGCTAACCATAGCACACCCATGAGAATCATCATCACCAAGTTGATTACTAATACCTTGTCCCCTTTCAAACCTGACACAAGTCTGGTCAGACTTCCAGCACCTTTCAGCCCAACATACTGATAATCAGACAAATTCCTGAATAGGACATGGGATTTGGAATAAACACTTTACCACTTAGGAAATAACGTATCTCAATAATTTGAGCAATTTTGTTTACCTCTTTTCTCAACTATAAAAAGGTTTACTGCTTTGGCCTGCTGCAGCAATAAGACAGCAGTGCAGTGCAGCCTTTGAGATAGCCTTTGTTTTAGCAGCACGCAGGCATACTATTTCAGTGCTTTCAGTCTCTTCAGTCTGCATTTTTAAAAACAAGCAAATTTTCAATCAACTTCTTCCCATTCCTCTTTGCACTTATTCATTCCTATGCAAGTCTAACCATCTCAGCTCCTAACCATGCCTGAGCCTATTCCTTTGCAGCTGCTTTTACATCAAAGGGAAGGGGTGTGGCTCAGTGGAAAAACCTCTGCTCTGCATGCTGAAGGTCCCAGGTTCAATCTCTGGTGATGTGACAAGGATTAGGTGATGTGAGAGAACTCTGCATAAGACCCTGGAGACCCTGGTTGTCAGTCTAAGTAGACAATAATGACTTTGATGGACCAAGGGAGTTCACTGTAAAGCAGTTCCATGTGTCCTTTATTCACTTATTTCATTTACCATCTTCCAAAGTTATCCTTGGCTGATTATGCCCAAGGTGTCTGTTGCACTATTGGGTTGAACGTCCATCATGACAAGATTTCTTGTATGGATGTATTTCCTTGAGCCCTTCTTTCACTTTCCATTCTCTCTGCAGCAAACGACACCACTTCTAGCATGACTTTAATTTGCTTCACTGCCTGTGCAGGGCAGATTTGCCAGTGGGTGCAGCTTTGCCCCTAAAATCTTCCCTCTGCCCACAGCCAGTCTACCTAGCTTCACCCTTTGTAAGGAATTCCAAAGAGCAGAAATAAAAAGGCTTTTGATTATAAGTCGAACTTTGTGCGGGCCTTCCTGGAAAGCACACACTGCGACATGGCAGGAATGAGCAACCCGGCTCAAGGCAACTGGATTTATAATGGCATTTCGCCCATCCCCCCGGCTCCGATTCTCGGCGAGGCGAATTCTACTAAGCGAAAGCGAGATAAACGCGTTCTCACAAGGTTGTTTTGAGTCCCTGGCCGGACGCCCGGCCAAAAGAATCTCCGTCAAGGCCAGGTTTGGCTGTAAGGGAAGAGCTCGACATTTAAGAGATCCTTACACTCTGCCTGCTCCCTAAAAGAAATCTCCCCCTTTTCCCCCTCCCAGGACATCCGGGAAGAAAGCTTGGTGAAATGCAGGCCTTTAAAGAAGGGGCGTCGATATGTCCTCATATACCCATTGATTTATGGCCAGAAGAATGGCTAACCCACTGACACTAGATATTGTGCAGGCGTTTGCGAAAGGGCGAGAGTCCGGGATGGCATCTATTTCATAATGCTTATGTCCATCAATTATAACTGGCGGGGGGTGTCTCCGGAGAATTAGAGTGCCAGGCATCTGAAGCGGGAGCCTCCTTGAGCAAGCTGGAATGAAAGACGGGATGAATGTTACTTAGTGAATTAGGCAGATCTAAGCGAGCAGTAACATCATTGATCACTTTTGTAATCCGAAAGGGACCCACAAATTTCTTGCCAAGTTTTGAATATTTGTGCACGTCTGGAAGGTTTTTAGTGGACAAATAAACCCAAGCCCCAACACGTAAGGGAAATTCTGAGCGGTGTTTATCTGCCTGAAACTTTTGGGCTTCTTGAGCCTGTTTTAAGGTAGACTGAACTGTTTTCCAGCCTTCAGCTAGTGACAAAATCCATTGATTGAATTCTGGTGGCTGCAATACCTCCGCCGGCAGCTGGGGCAACGGCGGGAAGGATCGACCAGAGACTACTTCAAATGGGGTTTTCTGCGTACTGCTATGAATTGCATTATTGTAAGCATACTCTGCGAAGGGAAGCAATTCACACCAGTTATCCTGATGGTAGTTTGTATAACAACGTAAATATTGCTCTAGTGTTCTGTTCGTCCGTTCACTTTGCCCGTCACTTTGAACGTGGTAGGGGGCGGCGACTGCTGGTGTGGTTCCCAATAACTCCAGGAAAGCCTTCCAAAACCGAGAAATGAATTGGGGGCCACGATCCGATACCACCTTCTCAGGAGAGGAATGCAGGCGGTAGATGTGTTGAATGAACAACCGGGCTAGTTTGGGAGCTGAAGGTATGGTGGTGCAAGGAATGAAATGCGCTTGTTTGGAAAAGAGATCCACCACCACCCACAACACAGTGTTCCCGTGGCTGTCCGGCAAGTCAGTGATAAAATCCATTGAAATAACCTGCCAGGGTCGGGAGGCAACGGGGAGAGGTTTCAGTAATCCATGAGGCTTCCCCGGTATTGACTTGGCCTCCGCACATATGGAACACCCTTTAATGTAAGACTCAACGTCCTTGCGCATAGAGCGCCACCAAAACTGGCGGCGGGCTAGATGAAGGGTTTTCACAAATCCGAAGTGCCCAGCCTGACGAGCATCATGGCATGCTTGAAGAACTTGCTTTCGAAGGGGAGGAGGAACGTACCAACACCCCCCCTTTTCCAGACACCATCCTCCAAGCGTAGCTGTGCATCTTTTTCCTCTGTTGGTAGCTCGCGTAATCCCGCCTCCTTAAATTCCCGGAGGAAGGGGGAGG
Source organism: Sphaerodactylus townsendi (assembly GCF_021028975.2). Lineage (NCBI taxonomy): Eukaryota > Metazoa > Chordata > Lepidosauria > Squamata > Sphaerodactylidae > Sphaerodactylus > Sphaerodactylus townsendi. Next base: position 102,756,586 of record NC_059428.1, read on the forward strand.
CGATGGCTGGGATGGGTGAGGTGGGGGGAGACATAGAGGATTGTGAGCGGGTGACAGCCAATCCCAGCTGGGAGGGGGAGAGAACGGTGCGTGGAATATCCCGTAAGGATGCGTCTCCCCCCTCCCCGGGGAGGCGGGACAACGCATCAGCCAGCTTATTGCTTTTACCAGGGAAAAAATGGACCGTAAAGGAAAAGCGAGAGAAAAAATCAGCCCAACGTAATTGTTTAGCGGACATTTTGAGGGGTGTGGAAAGCACAGCCAAATTTTTATGATCCGACCAGACTTGAAAGGGGTGCTTGGCTCCTTCCAACCAATGGCGCCAAGTGCTCAACGCAAGTTTGATGGCAGCGGTTTCCTTATCTCCGACAGTCCAGTTTAGTTCGGGACCAGAAAATTTTTTGGATAAATAAGCACACGGTACCAATTTATTGTCTTTATTTTTCTGCAAGAGGGCAGCACCCAACGCCTTGTCCGAAGCATCCACGTGAACGATGAAAGGAAGCTCAGGGTCGGGATGTGTCAGAATTGGTTTAGTTGTGAAAGCTGTTTTTAGTTGCTGGAACGCTAATTGGCATTCCTGCGACCAGGGGAGGGGGGCTCCGGGCTTGGCCGCTTGGGCGTCCTTTCCTTTAGTGCATAAAAGATCAGTGAGCGGTAAGGCAAGTTTGGCAAAATGAGGAATGAAGTCACGATAGAAGTTAGCAAAGCCTAAAAAAGATTGCAATTCCCTTCTATTGGTAGGGGCAGGCCAGTCAACCACTGCGGCCACTTTAGCCGGGTCCATTTCTAGACCGTCAGAGGATATTCGATAGCCCAGGTAGTCTATGGAGGATTGGTGGAAACAGCACTTTGACAACTTGGCAAAGAGGGAGTTATCAAGTAAACGTTGTAAAACTTCCTGGACTAAAGCCTCATGCTCTTCCAGGGTCTGTGAGTAAATCAAAACATCATCCAAATATACGACTACCCCCTTGTACAACAAATCATGTAATACTTCGTTTATGAGGGCCATGAAGGCCCCTGGGGCCCCAGCTAATCCGAAGGGCATTATTAAATATTCATATTGCCCGAATTTGGTATTAAATGCTGTTAAATGTTCGTACCCCTCCGTGATGCGGACATGATAATAAGCTTCCCGCAAATCCAATTTGGTAAAAATCCGGCCTTTGCCTAGGGCATCCAAGAGGTCCTTTATTAAGGGCAAAGGATATTTGTTGGAGATGGAAACAGCATTTAGTCCACGATAATCAGTACAAAGTCTTAATGAACCGTCTTTTTTCTTAACGAATAAAACAGGGGTGGCATGGGTGTGTTTTGTGGCTCGCCGTATGAATCTGCGGGCTAAATTTTTATCTAAGAAGGCGCGGAGCTCCTTTTCCTCGGTGGGACTCATGCGATAGATCCTACCCTTAGGTAATTGGGCTCCGGGTTGTAGCAGGATCTTGCAATCGGTATCTCTATGGGGGGGAAGCTGATCGCACTCCTGTTCCTGGAAAACTCTGGATAGGTCTTGATACGCCTTTGGGATTTCTACAGCAAGGGGAGCCGACAGTACATTGAAAGCTGTAGCAATCGTTGCTTCCCCCTCCCCTACCGATGGATCTCCCCCCCCATCCATGTGATCTCCGCAGGGGGGATCTGAGAATTGAAGGATTCGTTCCTTCCAAACGAAGGTTGGTTCGTGTAAAAGTAGCCATAATGTAAGGAATTCCAAAGAGCAGAAATAAAAAGGCTTTTGATTATAAGTCCGTTTATTCAGACATCCTGGAAAGCACACACACACACGACATGGCAGGAATGAGCAACCCCGCTCAAACAACAGGTTATAATGCTGACTAACCCATCCCCCCGGCTCCGTTCTCATGAGAACGGAATTCTACTAAGCGAAAGCGAGATAAGCATTCTCACAAGGTTGGTACAGGTCCTGGCCGGACGCCCGGCCAAAAGAATCTCCGTCAAGGCCAGGTTTGGCTGTAAGGGAAACAAGAACGACTGAGATCCTTACACCCTTCCCACACCCTTGCGCTGCGATCAATGTCTTCCCCCTTGCCCTCACTTCTATGTTGCCAAATCCTTCCTGCTTCCTTTTATAATAATAATTTTTATTCATTTTTAACATCTGCAAACACAACTAATGTGATACAGTACAATACAAAAGTGAACCAGTCACTCTAAACTACGTGAAATGAGGTGAACACTACATTTAACTCCTTGACTTCCCACCCTTAACCCATTGTTAAAATTATCTATAAAATGTTATTTTCCCATTAGTGTCTAGACCAGTAAATTTAAAACTATTCTAACTTACATTTAATTCTATATAGAATATAAACATACCTATATTATAACCTTATCTCTCTAACTTAGTTCTTAAAATTGAAGACAATTTATACTTAACAAGTCCCCAATCCCTCCTTAATCATCTAACCTATGGAGTATACAATTAAAATTGTAGTCTGACATTCCTCTTATTAATATTGAGCACTCTAGTCTATTTTACAAGTTTTCATCTTCAAATCAACTGTTCCAACCATTAGATATTACTATTTGAGATTCTTGTTGCTTTTCTTATAGAATTCTTCAGCACTTGCTGCAGAGGTGATTCTCTGTTGCTGTCCTTTATAAGTAAAGAGAAGTCCTTTCCATTTAGGCCATGCAAATCTTATCTGTTTCTTTCTTAAAGCATCCACTAGAAAAGCATAGTCCTTTTGCTTCTGCAGGACTCTAATTGGTATTTCTTTCATGGTAATGATGTCTGTGACTTCAATCTTAAATACTGATTTTCTATAAGCCTCCATAATTTGATCTACAGAATCTTTTGAATAAAAGAAGATAACAATATCTCTACACAGTCCCTGGATTTTTGGATTTTGGATTTTTTAAATTGACTCTGTACACTTTTTCAGTCTTTGAAGCTATCTCTTCCTCTTTCATGTTCATAGATGTGGCAAAAGCTGAGGTGATTTTCTTTTTCAGATCCTCTTTTGAAGGATCTTGATCCTCTGCTACTCACCTCAGTCTTAGGGCCTTCTCTCTGATCTGGTATTCAAGTTAAAGAATATATTGATCATGTGCTTTGAATTCCATTTGTACCAAATTAACTCCTTTTTTCAAATCCTTTACATTTTCCTTAGCAGTTTTCATGCCTTCTCCCAGTTGAACAATTTTTTGAAGATGAGACTCAATTTCCTTAAATTCCTTCAATAATTCAGTCATTGCTGCAGGAATGTTTTTAATTGTATTTTTATATAGTCCATTTCAGACTGTAGATTTTTTATATTGGCAGACATTGCTTTGACATTTTTCAATAGTTGTACAAATTCAAGGGAGACCGACCCCTTTCTATGCAAAGGGCAATAGTCACCTAAACCAGCAGTAATTTGTCACAGAAATCATTCTTGCTGTTCTTCCTTGCTCACTGATTCAGTAAAGCTTTCTTTTCCAGTCTTAATTTGGCATTCCACCAACTCAATCAACAATCACACAGTCTCATTTTATAGTTGCAAAACAACTTACTCTGTAATGCCTTCAAATTCAAAAGTCTCCCTTAGTTAAATTTCATTTTTGCTCTTTACAGTCTCTTGAGGAGGTGGAAACTTCTCTATTTCATCATTCCTCTGTACCTTTTGGGGAAATCTTCTTACTAGACTTATTCATAACAGGTTTCAGACTTCTCCTCTCATTCTCTTATTTTTTCTTCATTTCTTCAGTGAGTCACTGGGGTATATGTTTCCACATGATCACTTCCAGAAGAGATTGTCTCAGGAGTCTAGATGGCTTTCTCGGGTGCTTCCTTTGATCTAGGGAGTCATGCAACTCTCTGAAGCTTCAGTTCCCAGAGCAAGTCCGAGGACAACCATCTTACACTCTAACTAGACCAGGTCAGCTCTTTTCTGCTGCCTACTTGTCCTGCTGGGACCTTTCAATAGTCAGCAAGTGAAAGTCAAAGAAAAGAAGCTCAACCACAGGGGCTAGCCCAATGGACTTCTAAATTCTCATATTGGACACATGGACTTCTAAATTCTCATACCGATACCTCATAATAATAATAGCAACAACAGAGAGTGCTTGGTCCTGCCATAAACCCAATGTTCCCATGCACTCATCTCTCCCTTTTTCAGGGATGGTGTGAATCTCCCCCCCATGTACTACATCGGTGGCAGGGAGAGGATGTGGAGGTTGGACAGTGGTCATTTACATTTGGGGGACAAGTTGGCATTTCTACGGATGATATAAGCAGGGCATATTTTTGGCTCCACCCACCTCCCCCACACCTCCCCCACTCTGCTTTCAACCTTTCGAGTGATCAGGAGGGCTTTAAAAATCTTATTTCAGCTTCAAGCATTTGTACCTTATTAGATCTATTGAAATAATGATAGGTCAAACACAGGAATATAGAAATAACAAGCCTCTCTCTCTTCCCGTGGCAGCAGCATCTCTCTGGATCTCTGATCAAGTCCTCCTCTGAAGTCTGAGGCTAAGAGATAGACAAAATCCTTCACTTCCAACAGCAGGAAGGAGGAAAATTCAACAAGTCTAAGTGAAAAAGTTGGCAGGATCCAATCCAAAAGGAAAAAGGCAAAGGTGAACCTCTATGAGGTACAAAAGAACTACAGATTACAACAATATATGAGCATATGATTTAGTATGTGACTGATTGATACTTCAGTCATGATTGATAATAACAAGTGTTTTAGTCCCCTTTGCAGAACTACATGTGACAGGAAATAATAACTTGAAATAATGAATCCTGCCATCACAAGTGTGATGGATAGGTAGGTGGCTTTTTATTATTATATTCATTTATTTATTTGCTTTATTTATACCTCAACTTTCTTCCTTAGGGGGACCAAAGGGGGCTCACACAATTTTCCTCTCCTCCAGTTTGTCCTCCCAAAAGCCCAGTAAGTTAGACTGAGAGTGTATGATTGGCCCAAGGTTACCTAGCAAGCTTCCATGACAGAGTAGACATTTGAATCTGGGTCTCCTAGATCCTAGTCCAGCGCTTTAACCAGCACACCATGCTGGCTAATTTCAACTTCTCTTCCCTCTTATGGCCTCAGTGATGACCTTGCTACTTCAAACAGCAAAGAGTTGGACCCTTTGTGGATAGTCAAATATATGTAATGGACCAGCCATAACTGATGTTCAGGGGTCTGCAACAAACCTAAGATTACATACTAAAAACTTACTTTAAGCAAAACTAATTTTGGGGTAGCCCTTCTAAAAGCTATCAGGCAAAATGCTGTACGGTGGGCAGAATGAGGATGTGGCAACAGTGGAGGAGCAGCAACCAACAGGAGGAAGATGATAGAGAGGTCGCAAGTCAGTGGTGGTGTGGAGGGGCTAGTAGGAGCCAGTGGAGATGAGCAGGAGCTGGCAATGATGGGGAGGGCAAAAATGAGATCTTGCCTTGCCCATGAACTCCCACATATTCTCCTGTTGTATGAAACTATGCTTATAAACAAATATGCATTTCTGATACATTTTAAGAGTGTGCCTCAGGAAAAATAGCACAAGGATGTTACAAGTTCATATATACTTGATTAAAATGCAGTCCAAACCAGATGCCTTAATGTATTTTTTCTTAAATTAAAATAGTAAATGAACCTGAGAAATTGACCTATAGGCCAAGTTAATAATAGCCTTGCACAGATTCCTATCTTTTAAAAGTTCATTTATACTGCTGGTGGTTATGACAACTGGAAAGATGAATGTGAACAATGGTTGTGTAAATCAACTTCCCTTTGGAACATTTAACACTTTTTCCACTCAGAAAATTTCTGCTCATCTGAGAAAGTCAAATGTTGAGTGGTGGCGGTATTCAAAGCATTCTATTTCTAAATAGGAAACAAGGTCTAGAGGCCCTAAATAGGAAACAATGTAATCTACAGGCTTTTTTAAAAAGCATTTTTGGGGAGAAGTTCCCACAGAATTTGCCCCAAAATGCTTCTGACCAATTATATTTGCCTGAATGCGGGTTAAATGAAAATCACTAAATTAGTGACTTTCCCCCTTTAACCCCTGCTTGCCTGTGCAAACTACCAGGGTGGATTCTTGGGTGGGGGGATTCTTGACTGCCGTGCTGCCTTCTGCTGTTGAGATCCCAGCGATCCCATCTGTCCCTTGCACCCACTGTGCAAACAGGTGCTTTTCTGGGCCCTGGTTTGGAAGAATCCCAAAAGTGGGTGGAGGCAGCAAAAGGGTGGCAGTCAGGAGATGCAGACAAAACTTTCTCGCACAGCCTTGCTGCTGCTGCCCTGCTTGCTCCAGGGGGAGGCAGAGGGAGACCTGCCAAATGCCCCCCACGTGACACTGGAAAGTGGTGTCTGGGTTGTCTGCCCCCTCTGCTCCCCTATATATGCCATTGACTTAAACCAATGGATTATATCCTGCCACTTCTCTTAGTGGATCTTTCCTTCCTTTAGCCAGAGAAGCCTTCTTCTGATGGAAGAGCCCTTTTATTCTCTTCTGGAGAAAGTCTCCTTAAAGTAGAGGAAGGTTCCAGACAGAAGGTTCAGAGGAAGGATATAAGCCAATGAATCCAACATTGCAGGTGAACAAACAAGCAATAAGATGCTGGAAGATGTATGCATCTTTTTCACTCTTCTCATAATATATTTTAAGAGAAGAATATTCCATTGGGAACATCTCTAATTCAAGATCTGATTCACACATCAGTTGTACAGGAATAGTTTCTAGGTTAAATGCTATGTGTGTAAAGTGTCATCAAGTCACAGCTGATTTATGGCAACTCCTTAAGGGGTTTTCAAGGCATGATACTAAAAGAGATGGTTTGCCATTGCCTTCCTCTGCATAGCAATCCTGGTATTTTTTGGTGGTCTCTCATCCCTGCTTAATTCATGTTGATCTTATTTTCAGTTTATGTTCTTGCAAATGTGGTTGACATATGTTCCTATGATCTTGATCCTTCTAGATGATTAAAATATATATGTATTCAAAGGTGTTGTTAAAGCCTATGGAAGTAAACCTGAAGGTATGGAAGAAAGGACCAATTAATGTTCTATCAGATTATATACCTGCAGATTGAAAAATTGTGATGTCACATTTTGTGAATGCTGAGGTTTTCTGTGCAGAGAAAGCCCCTGAGAGTTTTTCTTTTGTACATGTGTGTCACAATCAGCTCTAAGAATGGAATCAAACTTATTTTCATTTAGTACTGTCCATTCTAAATTCATAAAAAGTTTTTTTAAATACCCTAAAATTCATATGGTTACTGGACTAAACTTGTAGGATGTTTACATGTACTCAGAATTGTTCAAAAAGTCAAATTTGTAGCTAACATATTTCACAGTAGCTGTGCCTTCTAAACTGGACTTGTAGGACTTGCCTTCTAAACTGGACTTGTAGGGAGCCCTTACCGCCTTCAAAGGTCTATTTAGAACAAAATCCTTTTAAAAACAATTTTGGTATTGGTTTTGTTGGCAGAGGTTATTAGAAACTGATGTCTAAAGCCATATTCATGCCTCTCTACTTTTACTCTTTAAGTTTTCCTACAGTGTCTTAAATTCTGATACCTCTGATACCTCTCTGGTATTTTCTGTTCACTGTCCAGTCCCTTCACTGAGTTCCTCTGAATTTTTGTCTTCACTTCTATGTTTCTGTACTTATTTTCACATGTCCCCCTAGTCTTGCTACTCTATAGCTATCTTCGCTTCTATCTCTGTATGTTCCCTCTTGAAACCTTTACTCTATGGGTTCCTATCTCATAGTTACAACTAAGATTATGTTCTCTTTTCCCCTTTCCCGTTGCAATTTCCCGCTGCTGGAATGCCTTTCCATTTGATATCTGATTCCTCTCCTCCTTACCACATTGGAGACAAGAACCTTGGTTCCCTAATTTATTATAAGTGCTAATATTTTGTAAGTCTCACCCCATACTTATGTTAATTATTTCAGCCATACCGCTGTACCTTTGTTTAGAATCTGCACTATGTAGGGGTGAGCCCGCAAACCCAGCAGAACCGTAGAAGGAGCGCTAGGCATGCCGGTGCCGGCTCACTGCAACCTTCAGGGTACTGCACACGCTCCCCCAACCCCCGCTCCCCCATGAGTCACGGGTCGTGAACTGCCTGACCCGCGGTCACCAGGTGTCCCACACAAAGGGACACAAAGGCTCCTGCCCTCAGGTGAAGATTAGGCCCAGACATGGATGCTTCCTCCCGCACGTAGCAGCCCGATGAGATCATGCATCACATGATGATCTCCCGCTCTCCCGATCTCCCGGCCTCCCGTTCTCCCGCCTGCGGACCCCTTTTACCTGCGCCCCCATTGAAACCCTAATAAAGGTGTGAGGCGAGAAGCACAACAGAGTTGCCAGGATCACGGGATCCAGCAGCTTCCTGCTTGCTGGCTCTCTCCACCCAGATGAAATCTCCGCATGCTCGTCTCTTCCCTGGGACCTGCCGTGGAGTGCGACTACAAGCTGGTGCACCCGAGAACCCGGGAATCAACCCAGACCTCTCCGCCCGTGACTTACCGTGCAGCCTGGGAAAGGGCTTCTCCGGGTACCGACCGTCCGCTGGATCGGCGCATCCAGGGACCCACCCCTCGGTACCCGACCATCCAGGCTGGATGTCCCGGTACGCATCCAGGGATCAGCGTTCTCGGACACTCTCTCGTCTAGAGTGATGTCGGCGAACCATGGAAAAGCTTGTAAAAGCACAGCTTTTGACAAGCTAGCTGGCGAAACGCGGCAGGGTCTCCATTAAAGAGAGGGGAGCTGCGCGAATTGGTTGAGAGGAAATTGATAGGCAAATGTCCATGAGTACCCAGAAAGGGGGACATTCAATCTTAAGGAACTGGGAAAACATTGGGAGCTTACTCTGCACGAGAGCTTCCAGCAGCGCCCGATGTCGCTGCTACTGGCGATGGAGACAGTGTTATGTCGCCATCAGCCTGCAGGAGTCCATGGAATAGTGTCTTTGCCATGGGATCTCCCTCCTTTTGATCTTTCACCTTCAATTTCAAGAAGCCGGAATTTTCTCTATCCACTAAACAGGGCGCCTTGTCCTACTCCCGTTTCACTTGCTTCCTCCCTCTGCGGTTCAAACTCTCCACGGCTCATGCTCATTACAGCGTGCCAGGCCGCCCTCCTTCTCTTGCTCCACCTTCTGCTCCGCTTCTCCCTCCCGTTTCTTGAAGCCACCGCGCCTCCGTCTAATGCCCGCGTGAATGGCGCTGAAGTTTCAAAACTCTAGCAGAGCGTATTACCCACGCATCTGCGAAGAGGGAAGGAAACCCTGACGGAGAGAAGCGATAAGCCCGACCTCCTAAGCGGGCCCGTCCTGCCCAGCCCACTACACCCTGACCACACATGGGGGAGGACGGGCGCCGTCCAACGGGTTCGCTTGAGGTATTCTATCGCCCCATAGGCTATAACGTCCTCACTGAGCTCCGCAAGGCAATATGGGACGTGGGGATCACCAGCCCCTATGTGAGAGGCATGTTGGAAGCCATCATGCGGAATCACGTAATGGTTCCGGAGGACTGGAAAACCACTTTTCACATGCTCTTGAACCCTGCGCAATTTGTTGTTTGGGAAAGCGAATACCGCCAACAATGCATAAGCAGAGGAGCAGCCTCTGGTGGCGCCTATACCGCCGCGCAGCTCTATGGCTGCGAAGGCTTCGCCCTTCCCGACGCGCAGATCGTCCTGCCGGAGGCCACCCTTAAGGTTGCCTCTGACTGCGCCTACAAGGCGTTTGTAAGAGTGCCCGCTGCCGGACAGCTGACCCAGAGCTTTTCCAAAGTTCAGCAGAAGCCTCAGGAGCCTTACGCTGAATTCCTGAACAGGCTCCAGGAGGCCCTGCAGAGGCAAGTCGACAACGACGCAGCCCAACACGAGCTCCTCATGCGCCTCGCCAAAGAGAACGCCTCCGCTGAGTGCCGCAGGGCGATCACGGGCTTAGGGAAGAACCCCGAGCTGGCCGACATGCTTAAGGCTTGCCAGGACATCGGATCTTCCGCCCATCAGGCCAGCCTCCTAGCCGCAGCACTCTCCACCACCCGGGGACAGCCCCAAGACGAGTGCTTCAACTGCGGCAAGCGGGGACACTTCTGGAGGGATTGTAGGTCGCCCGGTGGGGGGGCTTACAACCCCGATGGAGGGGGGTTCTCCCCTGGGAGACGAAGGCCCCCAGGGAAGCCCCGGACCAAATGCCCCCGATGCCGGGAGGGCTTCCACTGGAGAAGCGAGTGCCCGTCGGGAAACTCCTACCCGGGCCTCTCCCCAGCCCAGGACCAAGGAGGAGAATACTAGACCAGCCCCGAGAATCAAGGCCCGAACCCAAACCACCTCCTCCCAGTGGTATCTCCCTCTCCTGCACCCAGCCTCTTTCCCTCAAATTTCCCAATGAGATCCTCGTTGTTCCGACCCAGTACAGCGATCCCATCCCCCCAGAGGCCGTCGGGTTAATCCTGCCCAAAGCCTCCGCCGCTGAGCAGGGACTGTTTGTCGTTCCGGGAGTCATTGACTCTACACATCAAGGAGCCATTCACATTCAGGTGTGGACAAACATCCCGCAGGAGCTGCCCAGTGGAACCAGCTGCGCACAGCTGATCCTCCTGCCCCACATGCTGCCTGCCGCCGATCCAATAAAGGCCACGAGCCCAGATCGCCATCGGGGCACAGCCGGCACCACCGTAGCGGCGGTGGAAACGCCCATCGGCAGCTCCCGCCCATACCTGGAGCTCACTTTAGAAGGGTGTCCATTCAAGGGACTTGTGGACACCGGCGCCGACGTAACCGTCATCAGAGCAGCCGAGTGGCCTGATCAGTGGCCAACCGAGGCTTGCCCGCGCATTTGGGGGGTGGGGGGGAAGCAGACCGCGAGACGGAGCACCCGCCCGCTCACGGTCCGCAGTCCAGGGCTTGAGCGACAGCTCACAGTCCGCCCCATCGTCTTGGACATCCATGTTAATTTGTGGGGCAGGGATCTCATGAGTCAGGTAAAGGCGACTCTAATTTGGGATGGATAAATCCACTCCCGCCATGGCTGCTACCCAGAAGAAGAACAGATAGCAGCGGGCCACGTTGAGATCCCTACCCCCCGGCTCTAACTGTGTTTCCTTCCTCCACCCCAGAGCCCCCGCTCTGGAACACCCTCCTTCTCTCTCACTTCGTTCCATTTTTTCGACCAGCAAAGGCCAATTGGCTGACTGGCCCTCCCTGGATTAAAATCTGGGCCCGTCCTGGTACCGCAGCACTGCCAGGACAGGCCCCAGGTTATAACTATAGTTTATTTATTTATTTATTTATTTTATTGGATTTTTATACCGCCCCATCCCCGGAGGGCTCTGGGCGGTGTACAACATTTAAAAACAGTATAATTAATAACATTTAAAAGCAGCGATCCAAGTTTAAATATAAATTAAATTAAAATCCAAGATGTAAGGTGGCGTCCAGCGTTTCAACAGCATAAAATCCCTCCCTCCCCACGATGAAGGGAGGCATGGCGAGTCTCAGTGATGGAATCGTGGCCCAGGTGTTGAGGGCCACAGACGGGGCACTATTAGCGGCTGGGTCCTCCGAAGGCCCGGCGGAACAGCTCTGTCTTACAGGCCCCGCGGAACTCCTTAAGGTCCCGCAGGGCCCGGACAGCTGGAGGGAGAGCGTTCCACCAGGCCGGGGCCAGGGCTGTAAAAGTCCTGGCCCGCGTGGAGGCCAGCCGCATCACCGAAAGGCCTGGGACCACCAATAAGTTGGCCTCGCCCATCGGAGAGGCCGCCTAGGGACATATGGGGTGATGCGGTCTCGAAGATATCGATGGTCCCAGGCCGTGAATGGCCTTAAAGGTCAACACCAACACCTTGAAGATGATCCGGAACTCTACTGGAAGCCAATGCAGCTGCCGCAGCACAGGCTGGATGTGTTCCCGAAGGGTGCTGCCTGTAAGCAGACGTGCTGCTGCATGGTGAACCAGTTTTAAACGCTGGATCAGACGCAAGGGAAGGCCCGCGTAGAGCGAAGTTACAATAGTCAAGTCTGGAAATGACCGTTGCATGGATCACTGAGGCTAGGTCCGCTCTGGAGAGGAAGGGCGCCAGCCGCCGGGCCTGGACGGAGGGTGGAAGAAGGCAGCCCGGGTTGTATAGGCCACCTGGGTCTCCATTGTGAGAGACAAATCCAGGTGGACTCCCAGGCTGCGAACGGAGGGGGTCGGTGTCAATGTGACCCTCCCACACCGGGCGGCTGGAAAGTCCTCCCCTCACGACCAAGCCAGAGGATCTCCGTCTTGAGGGGTTCAGTTTTAACCTGCTCTGCCAAGCAGCCAACCAGCAACCGCCTCCAAGCAGTGCTGGAGAGCCGCAGGGGCGGCGGCTGCTCCCCCCTCCATCAACAGAATGAGCTGTGTGTCATCAGCGCACTGATGGCAAATCAGCCCAAAACTCCGTACCAGCTGAGCAAGAGGTCGCATATAGATGTTAAATAACAGCTGGGACAATAATGCCCCTGGGGTACACCGCATTGAAGCGGGCACTTCCGGGAGGCCTGGTCCCCGCACCTCACTTGCTGAGTCCGGCCCCGGAGAAACGAGGTTATCCACTGAAGGACAGTGCCCCGCACTCCGGAGGCGGCCAGGCGGTGGGCCAATAGGTCGCGGTCGACCACATCAAACGCTGCGGTGAGATCTAACAACACCAGCAGCTCCGATCCGACCTGGTCAAGCTGGATAATGGAGTGTGTCTGTGACGGCGACGAGAACAGTCTCCGTCCCATGCCCAGCACGGAAGCCGGACTGGAAGGGGTCGAAAGCCGATGCGTCATCCAGAAAACCTTGAAGCTCCTCCAACACCACTTTCTCAATTACCTTCCCCAGAAAACGAAAGATTCAAACGGGCGGTAATTGGCCAGATCTCTCGGATCTAACGATGGTCTTTTTAAGAGTGGGTGGACCACTGCCTCCTTCAACCCATCCGGGAAGGTTCCTTGCTCAAGGGAACCATTGATTACACTCAACAGATGGGGTCGTAACTCCGCCTGGCAGGTTTTCACAAGCCAGGACGGGCACGGATCCAGAGGACAGGTAGTAGGTCTAACAGCAGCTAAGGCTCTGTCGACAGCGGCTTCAGAGAGCAGGGAAAACTGGGTCAAACAAGGGCTCGAAGACGGCAAGGGAGTCTCCAGTTCGCTAATTGTAGCTAACGTGGATGGAAGGTCGTGGTGGAGTGACGCGATCTTATCCGCGAAAAAGCTCATAAATGCCTCACAGCTAATATCCAATTGGGGGTTTGAAGATCTCTCCGATAGGGAGGTCAATGATCGAATTATACGGAATAATTGAGCCGGGCGAGAGCTAGCGGACGGAGGGAGGAGGAGAAAGTCCTCTTTGCCTCCTTCGCCGCCATCTCATAGGCTTTCATAAGCGTCCTATAGGATGTTCAAGCAGCTTCGTCACGCAGATTTCCTCCACACTCGCTCTAGACGCCTAAGCCCCTGCTTCATCGCGGCGCAGCTCCTCTGTATACCATGGAGCATGCCGGTGAGCAGGGAAGAGGACGCCGGGGAGCAACAACATCGATGGCATCGGAGAGTCGGGAGTTCCAGTCCTCCACCTGCTCATCGAGTGTGCCGGCGGGTTCGGGGTCCCGCAGAGCATTCAGGAAACCAAGTGGATCCATAAGTCTCCGCGGGCGGGCATAAATCAGCCCGTCGCCTAGACGGGGTTGGTGCAGCAAGTCCATCCGAATCTTCAGGGCAAAATGGTCGGACCATGGCACTCTATCGGTAGAGGATACGACCAGATTCATCCCCGACCCGAAGACCAAGTCCAGCGTGTGCCCAGCCTCATGGGTGGGGCCAGAATTTATCAAGGAGAGGCCTAGCGTCGCCATGGATGACACTAGGTCCGCGGCCGCTATACAGGAGGCGGCGTCGGCATGGACGTTGAAGTCCCCCAAGACAATAAGTCTGGGGAACCGCAACGCCCAGTCCGCCACCACCTCCAGCAGCCGCGGCAGGCCGTCTCCCGTACACCAGGAGAATAGCCAATCTCTCCGAGGCCAACCACTCCAGGCCGACACACTCTATGCCGGTAATCTCCGGGACGGGGGCTGCCCTGAAGGGAATAGAATCACGGATGAGCAATGCAACACCGCCCCCCCGGCCCTGGGTTCGTGATCGGTGAAGGCACGCGAAACCCGGGGGCGCGACTTCGCCGAGGGCGACGGTCTCACCTTCGCGCACCCAGGTTTCGGTGATACATGCCAGGTCCACTTGCTGGGCTCCGAGAAAATCCCGGAGCACCATGGTCTTATTATTAATGGACCTGGCATTAATTAACACCAAAGACGAAGCAGAGTATCCCTGAACCCAACCACCATCGTTTCTCGGGATAGGTCGGAGGTCAGAAGGCAAACGAGCATAATTGCATCTCGTGTGTCTTCTATCATATGGCCACCGCCTACCGCAGTATCTACCCCGTCCCATCAACACAGGGATCCCTAGCCCCGGAATTTGTGCCCCCATGACTCCACCAGCCTCCCCTCCTCCTAAAAAACCTGGCTAATATTCCCAGAGTAGTTAACTGAGCCAGTATTAATCAATCCGGCCTTATGCCAGATTAGCTACAATACTGGCTCTAGTACCACACTAATAACTACCCCCAATAAATACTAATAACTACCCGCAATAAATACTAATACAGTTCAAAGCTATCCACAAAGTACATCTATATACAACTAACAGCTATCAATAATTATACCCTCTAACAAATATCTAAGAGCCTTAAGTTACCAACAGCAACCGGGTTTAGAAAAAAGAAAAAATAAATAAATGTAGATATAAATTGAAGGTGCTAGGTAAGAAAACCGGAGAGAGCATTCCTCAAAGGGGTGTTGTTACCATCTAGGTTCCCAGTGGGGTCAGTGGGGGTGATGGTAAAAGATTCTCCTATGATGTATCTGTTGTATTGTGGGTTATGGGGGCGGCGGATCCAGTTTAAGCACTATAATCACTTCTAAATCTATTAAAGACCCTAGGCTATTCCGGCGTCTCTGGTCGAGACCGTCCCTTAAGGAACGGTCTCTGGCCAGCGCCAAGCCAAGATACTCAAATTCGGTCCCAAATTCTGAACGCCATGCCTGCCTCGACCTCTGCGATCACGGTAAGTATACCTGCCCCAGGGTGGAACCTCCCCCAGCCCTTTGTCCCAAAGACCAACTCCCAAATGTGTGATTGTCTTGCTCTTCTGACACATCCCCTTCTCTGAAACACACCCCCAAAGTCCTTTTGTCCTACAAATTAGATATGCATACCCACAATCCCTTGACGGTCCACTCGCCCCCCCTATCTTTAGGGGCTCGGACCAGCGCTCTGACGCATCCTGATGACGTCCTTGAAGCCAACTCCCCATAGGAGTTGTCTGCCCTTCGTACCCCCTGTCCCATGCCCAAACAAACTAAAGAAAGGGGAGTGGTAGGCGGGGCCTCCAGCGGGGCCTCCATGGCCTGCCCCCCCTGCAGAATTGAAATCGAACAAATCGAACCTGCTCTCAGGCCCACTCCCACCGGAGCCAAGACCAAGCTTGGCGGGGCCCGGCCCCCTCATAGCCTGGGGAAGGGGGTATGCTTCAATCCCTCTCCCTACAGGTCTCCAGTGGATTCCAGCCTCGCCATGTCCAGCCAACCCATGGAATGGCACCAGAAGGAAACCAACCCGATCCCGGAGATGGAGCGGATCTCCCTGAAAGATCCGGCCCCACGGCCCCGACGGAACCGCCGCCAGCGCCAGAACGGCTCGAGGACCCAGATGACTTGGGGAGACGTCAAGGCAACGACCGGCCAAGCTCGAGAGCTGCTGCGACAGCAAGGCTGCCCTGAGACGCCCGAGGGTCTCTGCGCTGCCATCTTTGCGATCATCACTGCAAACTCGCAAGCCACCATCATCTGCCTGCTCTGCTGCCTCTTGCCGGTGACACTCGGTCACCCCCTTTTGGAGATCAACCAAGTCAACATCTGGGAGCGGTTCGCTGCCGCTGCCAACGTCTCATCCTTCTGCCTGGGCCAATATCTCGGAGTAGGAAGCTTGCTAAGCTCCTGCCTACTCCCTGTCTGCAAGGCCCCTGGAGATTTCCTGGAAGAGTCAGGCCTGAGCCCCTTCATGATCGCCTCGTCCATCTGGTACTCCATGAGCGCCGATTGGGGACCCATTGTTCAAACCCTCCCCGCTGGCGCTCCCAAACCTCCCCGCTGGCGCTCCCAAACCGTCGCCAACCACGAGTCCAACACTTGCGCCCGCATTGCTGACGTGACGGGACAGGAAACTGGCCCGAGCCCAGTCACCGGCTCGGCCAACTGGAACTGCACGCATGTCGAGGACATTCCCCCCCATATATGGAAACATCCTCCTCCCTAAAGGCTGGTTCTGGACTTGCGGGGAGAGAACCTTCAACTACATCCCCGCTCGCCTTTCTGCCGGAACTCTTTGTTGCCTCAGCCGTCTTACCATCGTCCTGCCTCAGACTCCACCCCGGGAGCCCCAAACGCCGTCGCCGCTCCGCTCTTTCCCTCGACCCTTCCTGCCGGAGCGACGCGGTCGCTCTTTCCGAAGCCAAGTATGTTTCCCTCGCGACCTCCCTGGTGGGAGTCCCCGGACTCGCCACCTATAACGCTAAGACTATTGGCCTCCTGCCCTGTGCCCTTGCGAAGTCCATTAATTCCACCTCCACCGCTCTGGATGCTCTGGCCTCCGAGCAACAAGAACTTCGTCAAGCGACTTTAGATAATCGTGCCGCTATTGATTATTTGTTATTACTGCATCACCAAGGTTGTGAGAATGTACATAATATGTGTTGTTTTAATCTCTCTGATAATTCCCATTTGATTCATATGAAGGTTTGTGAGTTACAAAATGTTGTATCTAATCTGAAATACGATGTGTTGCCTCACTGGTGGTCAGCCCTTTGGAGCTGGCTGCTGGGGGGATGGTTAAGTACTATTGTACAATTCTTCATTGGTTTGATTGTATGCCTTGTTGTTGGGTCTTGCCTTGTTCAGTGTGTATCTGCCTTTGCCTGTAATATTTGTAAGAAACCCCTTGACTTTCCCCTACGCCGCAACCAGGTCCTCATGCTGCACAAACAACTCAGCCAGCTTGAGCAAGTCCCTGGGGAGGCAAGCATCCCCCTAAATTGCCCCAACTAATTCGGCTTCCTTCCTAAAATATAAGAAACGGGGAGATGTAGGGGTGAGCCCGCGAACCCGGCAGAACCGTAGAAGGAGCGCTAGGCATGCCGGTGCCGGCTCACGGTAACTTCGAGGCGCTACACGCTCCCCCGCTCCCCCATGAGTCACGGGTCGTGAACTGCCTGACCAGCGGGCACCAGGTGTCCCACACAAAGGGACACAAAGGCTCCTGCCCTCAGGTGAAGATTAGGCCCAGACATGGATGCTTCCTCCCGCACGTAGCAGCCCGATGAGATCATGCATCACATGATGATCTCCCGCTCTCCCGCTCTCCCGACCTCCCGTTCTCCCGCCTGCCTGACCCCTTTTACACGCCCCCATTGAAACCCTAATAAAAGGTGTGAGGGGTGAGCGCACGGCAGAGTTGCCAGGATCACGGGATCCCGCGCTTCCTGCTTGCTGGCTCTCTCCACCAGATGAAATCTCCGCGTGTCGTCTCTTCCCTGGGACCTCGTGGGTACGACTACAAGCTATGTTTTATTTTTTATTTATTTAACAACAATTGGGAGTGTCTCACACCTATTCTGAATAAACCTCTTTGGACTCCATTTTGTTTTGATGCCTTTGTAACACCCCTCCCCTTCTGTTATGTATATAAATTATCTTCATGGATGTACACACCAATACATCTGAAGAAGTTTATCCCTGGACTCTTGTTTTATTCTGCTTCATACAGACTAACATGGTTACCCATCTGGAATTGTCTTTTCACTCTGCTCATTCCCAAATGACCTGCCTTCCTTTCACCTCCCCTTTGCTTTGGATGTAAGCCTGATGTCATAGCTCCCCCTCATGAGGAGATTAGAATTCAGATGCAGAATACCAAATACTTTCACAAAATTCCAGCTCCCAGGAGTATGTGGAGGGATGCATGGTAGAGAAGCCAGTTCACATTTGAAACAAGGTAGACTTAGCCCAAGAATCACATACAAGTAGTGAAATTTTGTGGTGTTTGAAAAAGGGGCTCCCTCATCCTACCACAGTATCCCCTCCCCTTCAAGCTAATTCATCCTGAACAAAACAATCAGAATGTCAGCTGTCACTCTCCTCTCTAAAAATTTAAATTGTAGTTGAGAATCATGATACAATATTCAGATGAAAACTCAGAAATGTCCAGATTCATGGTAGGTTCTCATAGCTATTCCTCACATAT
Organism: Sphaerodactylus townsendi; assembly: GCF_021028975.2. Classification (NCBI taxonomy): domain Eukaryota; kingdom Metazoa; phylum Chordata; class Lepidosauria; order Squamata; family Sphaerodactylidae; genus Sphaerodactylus; species Sphaerodactylus townsendi. The sequence goes on from NC_059428.1 coordinate 102,774,950, forward strand.
CATGTTGCTAAGCGACACTTAGTAATGTGAATCCTTCTTCTCCTGCCATTCAGGTGCATCTTCAATGCACTTTCCTTTTGTCTTCAGGATGATTTGAGACTTTACAGGTGTCAGACCTGGCTGGAGACAAATCTTGGGAAATGTGCATCAGCCCTGCGGAATATTAATCAGGTGCTGGTCAGAAACACTTTTGTGTCAAGATCTTATCTTCTGAGTGTGCGAGGGGTGGGAGGGATATTTTCCAGTCAAAACTGCATTGCATAGCAGGCTGACCATTGCACATGTCATGTTCTCTTCGCTGACATTCTTTTACCAAATGTTAATGCTGACTTTAGACTTGACAATTTCATTTAAAGGAAATGAGAATCTTTTTAAGGAAGAGGATAACATGCTATGTACATCTTTTAAAAGGCCACTATTCCAGGATTTACAAAAGTAAGCTCCTCAGAAGCAGAAACCTGCCTTTTGATTAATATGAAAGTTGCACTGATTGTGTAATGCCAATAATACCAGAAATAAATAGTTGACTAAAGCTAGCTGATGTCAGGAAAACAAGAATTGTCCCTGTGGCATCTATGGAGGTAGAAGGGGAAGACTCTGAGGCAACTGCCCACTGGACTGAGGAATGGCCAATCCCCCAGTCAAGCTTCTCTTATGCATTCTGCAGATTCCAACTGTACACAATCAGGTAAAAGGGGGACACATGTTTTGATAAAAGCATAGGTGTCAAACTTGCGGCCCTTCAGATGTTATGGACTACAGTTCCCATCATCCCCTGCCAGCATGATGCTGGCAGGGGATGATGGAACTCTTTATGAATCCATAGCTATCTGAAAGAACAGCAATTTAACTACCTGTGGATTGAGCTGAGGTTGGTAGCTGGTGCAATTTTTGCTCTCTGTAAAGGTCTTTCATTTGGAAAAGTGCTAGATCAAGGCTGTAACTATAAAATAGAAATTGTTTTTTCATAGATATTTGAGTCTAGGAGGAGCCTAGATTGGTCCACAATTCCCCATCAGTTACCGGCATGGCCAATTGGCCATGCTGGTAGGGGCTGATGGGAATTGTAGTTCCTGAACATCTGGAGAGCCGCAGGTTCCCTACCCCTGGTCTAGATAGATAAAGCACATATGGAGACAAACACTAAATGTTTATTTAAGAGAAAATAAAATATTTAACAGAGTGTTTTGTGAGGATTACTTCAGTATAAATAAAGTAAATTGACTCTCAGCTTCAACCGCATAAATTGACTCTCAGCTTCAACTGCATAGATTACATGATTTCCCCATGAGAGAAAAATATACTTTGTAGCTAAACCTCAGTTAATTTAAATAAACCCTGAGGGGAGATTTGATTCGCTTTCTCAGGACAGGTTACCTCAACTTACAAGGTTTCATTGGAACCTTTCCCCAGAAGAGACAGGATCCTCTCCAGGTTTAAGGTTGTTATCTTAACACAGAATACTCTTGTCCACAGAATCTGTAAACATAAGGGTCTGACATACCTAAGTTATGAAGGATGATTATTTGTCTCACTAAAACATATTTGTCTCAGTATAACAGGATGTTTATTTGCCTTACTAAAACAGTGTTCTTCCCTAGACTGACTGCAAACTCCAACTAAAAGCCAAATAAAAATTTAGCTGAACAGATACCCTTATCCAGTGCCATGAAATTCCCTATCTGAGGGGAATTGTTTTCTTCCCCCTTCTTAAGTGGAGGCCAGCTCATCCCCTCCCATATATTGGGTTCTGACTGGCTGACAATTATTTGGATTTGCATAAAGTCAAAATCATAAGGATTGACTCAGTGCCCTGGAGGAGAAGTCGAATTCGAGGATGACTACCAAAGTCCCCCATAAGACCTCTGAGGTGACTGCATACTTATAATAAACCTTGAAGGAAAATGCAGATTGGTTAGAGCCAGCATTTGTTATTTCCTGAGGACTTGACTAGTTTAATGGGAATGTTAACTCCTGGCATGGGTACTTCCTTTGTGGCTGCTGGCCACTTCAGAATAAGAGCATTGGTCACCATTCATGCAAGATGCCAAACTCCATCCTAACCTCTGGTTGCCCTTCTTCTTAGCATTAGTGCCTTACCATTTCAGACATTATACTGAACAGTGGGAATGGCAACCATATGATTAGCTGCCTGTTCCCCTCTGTAACAGCTAGTGGAACTTACATTGAATGGGGGTTCCATGATGCTCTGTACTTCACAGGACTTGCTCAACAATATTGACTGCAGCTGGTGAGAGATAGTGGCTGGTAGGTGACAGAAGAAAAATATCAACAAGAGGCAAGTTCTGCTAGATGTTCTGGAGAGGGGTTTGGAACAAAGGACACCGATTCCATTTTCAGTCACATGTTTGGTGTCATAGCTCTTCATTACTTGAATTCAGTTCTCACATTTTGTAGCCTTAGAACAGAACAAATCGTGCTATCAGAAATCCTCTCTGTACAATGGGTTGTATCCAGTGAAAATTTCCATTCATGAAAATGGAGGGATATGTTAACTTTCCGCACTCCAACTTTAGATCTACTGCACTCCCTCATGCTATCCCTGCAGGTCCCCTATTGCCCAAGGGCAATATGAGGGCGGGCATTTTGAGCTGCAACAAGAGCAGTAGGTAAGGATGTCTCATTCCACAGGCAGAAATACCTTTCATTGATAGCAATTTTCTGTGGGATCCAACCTCATATATTTCATATTTCCTCAAAACAAAAAAAAAGGACCAGTCTGGATGACATTCAGAGACAGATCATTTAAAAGCAAGGGTGGTAGTCTATTTTCATGTTTGCCTCATTCTTGTATCCGCCTTTAGCAGAACATTATCAGATTGAGGGGATTTCACCAGGCACTGAAGAGAACATTACTGGACAAACTAAAAAATCTGGGTTTGGGTAAGTAAAGCTTTATCAACTTTATGCCTAAAAGCAAAATAAAATAAAATAAAAATTGTGCTAGGGAAGCTACAGAAGCTAATAAAGAACTGAGGATGTAATGAGGTCAAGCCTAAACTGTATACAGACTACATTTTCTAGAGTGACCATAATTAAAAAGCATTCAAGCCATAATTCAAGTGCACCAAATAAATTATTTTCACTAGGTCAAATTTTCTATACTTCTTTAGGACAGTGTCATGAAAACATAGGTTTTGCCTGCAGTTTTCTACTATTAAATATCACACTGCAGTAAATTAGTAAGTACTATCTGAACAGCTAGCTGAGTAAAAGATTTGCCTTTCCATCCTTTTCCATCCCTGCAACAGCATCTATTGTTTTTCATTTGCCAAGCATGAAAGAACTAACAAATGAACTGTTGAGGAGGTATGACTGGGATGATGTCAGAATATTTCCAGCAAAAGAATGTCAACTCCTCTCTGGCCAGTAGCAGGATCTGCCACTTATGTGCCTTGAAACTCCGCCCCAACATTCTTCTTGTCCGGTTCCCACAGACGTGGAGTGGCATTGGAGGTCAGAGCGAAGGAATACAAAAGAAGACCCCCTGCCGCCAGACCATCGTGCTGGGCTGTCACTTTGACTAATTCATGACTTCACCTTTAATCTCGCAGATCCATTATGGGTTAAAAAGAGACCCATTTTACAGCTGACAAGATTGAAGGGAGCACAGGCCAAGGACCAAAAAAAGGGGGTGGATGGGTAAGTGGGGAAGAGACACATTCCTTAAAGTTTGTTTAATTGCAGCCACCTGCTAAAAATACCCCTCCCCTTTTGCTATGATTCCTTATTTGCCAGTTGTATAATATTTTAGAGAGAGGAATGTTAAATTCTTCCAGTTTTGAGAAAGCATATAGTTAGAGGAATAAAGAGAAAAGGAGGAGCAGGGGAGAGTTTTGAGAGAGAGTTTTAAATTGCCCATCACTATGTCATAGGAGGTTTGCAGTTCCAAACCAGATCCTCATTGGGAGACAGAATTAATGTTAGCTAATAACTTTAAAATACTCATGTCAAGTGTTGCCTAATTAAGTCTACATGAATAAAAGCAGGGCAATAAACACTCTTTTATCCCAATTATTACATGTGTGTATGAGAGTGAATGTAGCAATACAGTTATTTATTTTAAAAACTATTCACATTGTAAAGTATTCTTTTACTCTTAATTTTACTTCCAATTGCACTTAATATTTTTTTCGTCTGCGTCAAAAATACCGAATACATTCTAAGAAATAATTAGGCTTACTTTGTAGTGGCTGATGGACAGTGTCTTCAAATATAATTCTACCTAGCAATTATTTTTGTTAATGGGGCAATCACTTCAAATATGTATTTAAATATGTATTTACCAAAGATTTTTGTACAGTTGCTTTAAGTGAGCAAATAGATATGTCATTATGTTGAAAAGCAGAAGAAATGATATTTGCAGAAGAGAAAAAAGGGTACTAATGATGCTTTCCATGTTTGTATTGAAACCATTTTACTGTGAATCACCAGGCATGGAGAGAACAAATAAAACCATGCATTTGTGAAACATACTTCTGTATTCCAAATAGACTGACATAGACAGTTAGATAGATGTAACAAACCTGCACACTTTGACTTGTGCACCATGGGATTAAAGTTGTGCATCAGCTCTTGCCTGAGCAAGCATATAGGATCACGGCCATAATTATTTACTCATTGGGTTTTCTGATATCACTTACTAATTTTCAGTAGTCAGATACTGAATAAGTGCTTAACTGTGAAACCCTGAACAGAGTTACATCCTTTTAAGTCCACTGCAGTCAATGAGCTTAGAAGGTTGTAACTACTTAGGATTTTGTTTGTAATGCACCAAATGGCTTCTATTAAACTCTAAGAGAAGCACTGAAATGAACAAACATCATGTAAGTGTTTATTTTTGATGTTCTCAAGCCAGAAATTTGTAAGTTTGTTAAAAAACAATCTATTATATTTATTATGGTAATATCATTTAAATCAAATTATATCAGCTTGACTTGCCTTCAGTTTTAAAGCTAAAACAGCTATTTGTATAAGTTGCACCAGAAATTTCACAGCAACTGTGAGCACAGAGATGGATTCACTCCTCAATGCAATGCTTAATTGAACTGGAAAATTTTAATTGATTATTAATTGGTCCCCTGGCTCAGATGCCTGAAATCCGCAGGGATTGTGTCCTGTCACAAATCCCTGCCAGAGATGGAAGAGGCCTCAGCAGTTGCCTTCCTGCAGAGATCCCAAGCAAGCCTGCAAGCCACATGATGTACGGGGTGCCATAGTTCCCCCAGTAGGTCCCCGGGTGTAGGATGGCTGACTCAGCCACCACAACTCGCCTTATGAGGGACAGGGTGCGGAAATGGTCCTCAACATCAGCTATGAATGTAATGAAAAATGGCCCTGTGGTGGAATGACAGAAGGCAGAGCCTTAGCCCATGGGGACATGTAGAATATTCTGCTCTGGGGCTGCCATGCAAGCTCACAGTCACCTCACCTCTGTCCCCCCTCCCATTCCACAGCCTTGGCATTTTAGTTCACCTCCCCTTCACTGAAGTCCTTCCCCCCCCTGGCTTAGCACAAAGGTATGGAGACCTAGAAGTGATGGGGTGGCCACATTGGTAGACCCCCCTCCTCCCTGGGTCAAGGGACTGGCTTCTGGCTGCCAAGAGCACTGTCCATTTTGCTACTCTCCTCAGGTACCCCAGTGGTCTTCACTTTTAGAGCCACTTGCAGGGGGAAGGACAGTTCTCAGCAAGCAATGGGGTGTTGAAGAGGGTGGGAGCAGCAGAGGAAGTGGGAAGCCAAAGAGCCCTTGATACCACCCTACCTCCTCCTGCTCCGACATTGGACACTGGACTCCAGCCTTTAAGAAATTAGAAGTGTGTTTGAACCAGGATCACTCAGGCCCCTTCCGCACATGCAGAATAATGCACTTTCAATCCACTTTCACAATGGTTTGCAAGTGGATTTTGCTATTCTGCATAGCTGAAAGTGGACTGAAAGTGCATTATTCTGCATGTGCGGAAGGGGCCTCAAACCTGGTCAGGCAGTTTAACCGCTACATAAAATTTGATATGCAGAATAAATCCCTTTATCTTATGTTATTTGGAATATTTATAGCAGGACCATAAGGTTTTTGTGATCATTAACTGCAAGAAGCACTTTCTTGCTATGTTTGAAATAATGCTGAAATGCCATTCCCTTTTACACTCATTCTCTTAGTCTGTCAGGACTAGATATCTTTTGGATACAACATGCTCAGCCCAATCTAGTGAATCACATGAACAAGTTTGGCATAAACATGAACAGAAATACATACCCTTTTGCATACAGTTTTTTTTGTCTATTAGAGAATCTGCATATAGACCACTGCCACTTACCCCCCACCCCCACCCCCTAATTACCTTATAATCTGTTAGAATTATATTACATGTTCTCCAGAGTGACTTTTAAGCAAACAGTATTCTGGAGATTCTTTCCACCTCAATCCAGTTGTTACTGGGGAAGAATCAAGGAAGTTTTATATTTCAACTTATTTTCTACATTGTCAAAAAAGAGTCAAGAAAAATGTGTGCTTAAATGTGATTCTGAGCAAATCAGTAAAATGTGAGACATCTCTTTCTCTTTTTTTAAAAAAACAACCCCCCTATAAATATCTACCATTTGGCAACTATATAGAATTAAGTATCAATGTTAGGTTTTAAATATTCAGTTTAAAGTCTCCACATTGGTGAAGTGCCAGAAAGATCATAAATTTGCTGGAGTCTGGATGGACCATGTGTACCCAGCCTCACCTCAATGGGTGATCTTACTAGTCAGGCCACAATACAGCCTGTGTAGACTTGCTGGCAAGGGATGCTTCCTTCTTAGTAGAGGTTGTGTGAGCTGTGCTCTGCAAAGCTCATGGCTACTTCACTATTAATAGAGCCAATTTTGAGGATGAGAATCTAAACACGTACAGTAGGAGATCCTGGTCATTCTGTAACTCAGTTGTTGCTGTAGTTGTAGGCTGGAATATAAAGTCATCATAGTCTTCCAATAAATTTGTCCCTCCCCTTCATAGGAAGGGAAAGCTCCTCAGTTTCAACCAAGATGGGAGATAGATTGCAAGGCAGCAAAAGCCACTGACTAAGACAGAGAAAGATCAAAGACTTTAAAAGATGCCAAGGTTTGAACTTTGGAATTTGCTTTGGAACTTTCCCCAGTGCAAAACATGTGCTGCGTCACTGAACCTCAGTACTTCCATTCCCCTACTATTTACATTTCAGCCCTCCTCAATTACTAGCTGTACACTGGATAGCCCAAGCTATCCTGATCTTGTCAGATGTCAAATAAGCAGGCAAGTATTTGGATGGGAGACTTCCAAGGAATAACAAGGTTGTGACCTAGAGGCAGGCAATGGCAAACAACCACTGAACATCTCTTGCCTTGAAAACCCTACAGGGTTGCCATAAGTCAGATTTTGACTTGATGGCAAAGAAACAAAACAAAACAACTTGTACTATATTAACATATGATGCATTTATTTTTTTAGCCTGTTGAGTAGCTATCTCCAAAATGAAATTTATGAGTGCTGTTAATGAACTGTAATCAATTTTTAAAACATCCATTTTGATAGTTCCTCATTAAAATGTATTCCTTAGTTTTTTAAAAAAACTATTTTATTCACCAAGTAAAAATAGCTTTATAGAGAACTATTGAACAACAAAAGATTAGTTTTTCAGCATTAAGGAAAATGTAGCCAGTATTGGTTTGACATTGAAACAGGTTTTCATGTTATTTGGTCTGTCTTAAAAAGTCAGGCTGATTCCGCACGGGCCAAAAACAGTGGTGTGAAAATGGTGTGAAAACAGTATAAACCCTTTTACACCATTTTAAACCCTTTTACACCATTTTCACACTGTTTTCACACTGCTGTTTTTGGCCCATGAGGAATCAGCCTCAGTTTCTGACTGCTTAGTGAAACATTAGTGGAGGTAATTTTCTAGTTTATCTACTAATCTCTCTCCCCCCTTCCCCAAGCACACACACAACACACATCACACACAGTACACACACACAGTACACACAGAGATCCACTAGATTCAAGTCCAGTAGTACCTTTGAGACAAGCAAGATTTTCGGTCTATGAAGTTTTGAGAAAGATCCCTTCATCAGTTACGAGATGGAATGGAGACCTTACATCACCTCCAGACTGGGATATGAGAACTCAGAGATCTCCATTCTGTAACTGATGAAGGGAGCTTTGAGTCTCAAAAGCACATAGCCCAAAAATCTTGTTGATCTCTAAGGTGCTAGCTTTTTTTTACTACAGACCAACATGGCTACCCTCTGAGAAAGAGTTTCACTTCTCTGAATAACTCTAGAATAATCCATGTCAATGATAAATGCATACTCTGTGTTAGCAAGAGTTTTAAAATGTTCTGTTCCTTCTGTAGCCCTGTCTCTGTTTCTCTCTCCCTGTTCCAGATTTCCCTCGCCAATCTTACAAAGCAGAACCAACATGCTGCTCTGTCAAGTAGGAATTTCCAACACAGCATCTGGCTACACCTTCAAGCAGTTGGTGTGTCATCTTTGGGAAGGACAGCAGCCTTTGTCATGCACTTTGGGTTGATGATGAACCATCTTGTCACTTGCCAAACCTCTTTCCTTTGAGCCCCCCACCCCCAATTTGGATTCTAAAGACTTGGTGGGGGGCTCTTTTTTGTTTGTCAATAAGTTTCTCCTTCAGTCTCTTGTGAGATCTCTAAACAAGCTTTTTATTGGGAAATAATGAGAATCTCTTAATGCCCTGTGCAACTGTGTTTTTCTGTGGCAAGACATGAAAACTGGTTGTAAAAAAACCCCATGTACTGGCTTATTCAGACTAGTGAGATCTCTCCCCCGACCCCCCCAACCCCAGCCCCTTAAAGCTCTTTAGTGGCCTTTGACAAAAATAAGCCCTTCCTACTTCTTACCTTTAAAAAAAAGTTCATGAGTGTATAAGCCACTTCTGGTTGAATGAGATCAATAATGCCTTCAGATATTTGAAATCAAGCATATGGCCCACTGAATATGCATGCCAGTGCAGAGGGAAGGATTGTGTAAAATTAAACAACCACTCTACTTCAAGAAGAAGTGAACATCTAAAAAGTGTTCAAGACAGAGTTGTGATATGAAATTCCTTGTGATACAATGGTTAAATAAAATTAGACTTGCAGCTAAAACAACATTATAAGACCTCAAAACATTGTTGGTGACTCCAAAGGTCACATAGGAGTTTAACTTTGCTTTGTTTTTCTTGGTGTGTGTGTGGGGGGGGCGGGGGGAGAGACTGATAATAAAATAAATTACTCAGTACTAAAAATCAGACAGGTCTCCTAGCTGATGCACCAGGCTGCAATTTGTGAAATATTTTGTTCTGAAACGGCTCAGTCCTTTGAAGCAGGAATCTGTTCTGTGGTTACTTACTTTGAAGTTCAATAATTGCTTGGAGGAAGATTCTGATATTGGAAAGTTCTGTTGTGTGGTAAGTTGTGCACAGTCTGAAGGGGGATGGGGAGAGCGGCTGTTGGGGGAGAAAAAAGAGGCTGTTCTGAATGGGAGCGATTGGGCATAAAGTACTAAAAATGAGGGCCGGGAAGGGAGAGAAGGACAAGAGGCAGGGTGACAGACAAAAGAGAAGAGAGGAATTTCTTTCACAGAAAGGAGAAACTGTGTCATTCAGTGTGATTCCTGGAACAGAATCTTTAATGGGTAAAGGAAAGGCAGAGAGACAGCAGTTCTTCCCTCAATAAAACTCTACTGCTTTTGAAAGTATAGTTGACCTTAAAATTTGATTGCTTTTTCAGTTAAAAAAATGGTGCTGCTTTGTGTAGGTTTTTTTTTCTTTTTAGTATGTTAAAAACACACACAAGTTGGATGGAAAACAAGGCTGTTGCAAGTTTATGCTCCTGGATCTGAAATTTTTGAGGGGAGCACCTTGACAAATGGCTGTTTTATAGCCCTCCCTTATCACCATGTTTACATTTTGACACTATAGGAACTATAATAGAATGTACTATGACCAAGTCTTCTTACACAGGAAGCAACCATCTTCTAATCCTATTACCATGAGAGGGAGGTGTGGCTGAGTAGCAAAGAAGATGCTTCATTATAGCACATAATAGCCCTGAATAAATAAATCAAAATCAGTCTATACACGCATTGTAATGAAGTCCTGTAGCTTTTCCATTTTTGTGAAAGATAAAATAATACACAAATGAGGTCTTACACACTGCTGCATACGTACACACAAACACAGAAGGAGCTTATTCTGGTTCTTCTTCAAGTGAGATAATTTCTACTTAAAAATTCCTGATAGAACACTTGCAACACACTTTCTGGCATCCAGAAACTAAAAGGATTCTTGTGTGTATACAAAATCTACTTTTCTCTTTAAAAAGATCTAAAGCTGTAGGGATCAAGGAATAACCCTTCTCTTAATTTTGATATAGGGTTTAGGGCAGGGTCAGGAAGACTTGACATTCAAGGCAGGGATTTTTTTCCCCACAAGAATCTGTCTCCCTATACACTACATTCAAAGAGTGGGAGAAAGTTGATTGATATCAAAATAGGTTGTGTGTTCAAATTGTTCAATTATTAAGCCACCATGGCCCAAAGACAGCAGCCCCCACCTCCTGTAAGGTAGGCACACAGAAGTTGGTGTGAGGGAGATGTTAAGCACTATGTGTGAGCCAGCAGTCCCTGTCTCTTGTGAGGAATGTGGACAAGAAGGTCTTGTGAGGCAAGTGCTAGCAAGTAAACTGGCAGCCCCTGCCTCCGTCAATGAATGTGATTGAAATTTGTGAGGCATGCATGCTGGCACCTCCCAACTGGGTCATCCATTTATCTCATCATTTCTGGTGCAATTGCTTAGGTTTACCTAAGGCATGGCCAGGTCTGGTGCACACATAGACTCCATGCAATCAGGAATGCAGCACAAAGCAGGGGCCCAGCCAAGTGGAAGACCACTTATATCCATGTAGGATTTGTGGCAGAAATTCTACTGAATACATGAACATAGGCGGTAAGGCTTGTGCTCTCCCCTGTACATTTTTAAATGTATGCACAGCCTTTTTTAGTTCTAAACCCACAAGGCATTCTGTGCAATCACTGCAGTGCATCAAGGGAAGTACTACTGGACTAACCGTGGAATTCTATACACACTTATCTGGAAGTATTCCAGTGGTGGGATTCAGAAGGTTCACACCACTTCGGCAGAACTGGTTGTTAAAATGGTGCTGGTAAACAACCAGTTGTTACATTTTTTGAATCCCACCACTGGAGTATTCCCCACTGAATACATTGGAACATACTATTTAGAAAAGTTCCACAAGATTGCACTGTAAGAATATGAATAAATAGAGCTGCGGTGGCAAAATACCTGTGGTCAACTGGAAGTTATGATGTAAGACCATAAATTAAAGGGTGTTTGTGCAATGGAGTCTAACAAATCTGTTGTTGCTCCTCAGCAATGCACTGTTTCCTGCCAAGGGTTTGGAAAGAGGTCCAGGGACAAGCTACGCATCAATCCAGACATTACATGTTAAAAATCATAACATATAGTTTCATCCCCAGGCAGACAGCAAACCCAGGAGATATGTCAAGTTTGTGTGACTTGTGGACAGCCTTTAGCTTGCTGGGCAAAGTATTGTGTAGGTCTGCTAGTGCGACATTCTGCATTTGGTTCCACAGGCTTTTGTGATTGTCTACAGGACTTTTATTCCTATCGTAAAGGACAGAATTAAACACTAGCGACATATCTTGCATGAAAGGCACTCATGACTCTTTTGAGAACAGGTTTGAATGCTGAACACTTGTCCATAGACTTTTATTCCAGTATCTCATTCTACAAAGGTAATATTTTACAATATATTTTATGTATTGTCGAAGGCTTTCATGGCCGGAATCACTTGGGTGCTGTGTGGTTTCCGGGCTGTATGGCTGTGTTCTAGCAGCATTCTCTCCTGACGTTTCGCCTGCGTCTGTGGCTGGCATCTATTGACCTGGTTGCCACCTTTGTTACTCACAGACAAGGTTTCCCCACCCACCCTGGATACTCCAACAGATATATACTCCACTTGCTTTCCCAACATCAGATCCTCTGAAGATGCCAGCCACAGACGCAGGCGAAACGTCAGGAGAGCGTGCTGCTAGAACACGGCCATACAGCCCGGAAACCACACGGCACCCAAATATATTTTATGTTTTCTTCTTTTCTCTCATTCTGTATCAAGCTGGAATTCAAATGAAAAATGATGGAAACACACATGTAATATTTCATGGTGATATCTAACCTTAAGTATCTAATATTGTGTGTTACATTTTTTCATGCCTCTCAGCCCTGAAATGAGGTCATGGGTCGGTCTGAAAATGCAAACATCAGCTTCCATCCCAATATCTCAATAAAAAAGCCCTTCAAAATGGATACCGGAGTCAATCTGGTGTTTATTTGTAAAATGTAGACTGTTTCACAACAGCATGCCTGCTGGTATCTGAGGCCGTTTCCGCATGGCAGCCCGAAGCGGCTGCGGGTCGATGCTTCGTGCACGGACCCGAAGAGGCCTGGGACCGTCAAGCACGGGCCCGGTCTCCGGGCGGAGAGCAGCCGGCGCTGAGCGCATGGCGCCTGCAGGAAGCACCGGCCTGCCGCGATGACTTATCCCTGGGCCTCCGGTGTCGCCCGAGGCCTGGGGACACGCCCCTGGCCTAATAGCCTGCTCGAGAAAGGCTCAGGGCGAAGCGTCCCCAGGCAACCTCAGCGAAGCAGCGCGGAAAACCAGGGATTAGGCCAGTCACCGGAGTCCAGGCGATGAAGCTTAGCTGCCGTGGCTGACAGCAGCTTCGGCAGCGATATTCGAAAGAGCGCTTCTTAAGCGTTTGCCGATCTTCCGGCTGCTTGAAACCAACTAGGCGTATGGCGTAGCTGGCTAACTTGCAGCTGCAGCCTACGTCGCGAAATGGCAGCCTAGGAAACGGACATTTTTTACCGCCTCTCTCCAGGCGCGTCATTATCGCCGTCTTTGAGAAAGCGGCCTGAGTATTCATGGGAAATACCACATTGTATTTGCCTTTTGTATCTTCTGTACCTCCCTCCCCCCCCACACACAGACACACAGAGGTGCAAAGTCTGAGCTGGGGTTCATACATGAAATTCAAAATGGTGTCTAAATGGATTCCAATGCCAAGCAGTCAACAGGGATATTGTTTTTTGGTCTTGCCTTGATTATTAGAAAACAGAGCTAGAAAATGTTGCTTTGGATATTGCATTAATATTCATCCCACTATCACAATATTTTTGCATTTGGTTGTCTTTTGCAACTTTCTTATGGCTGCCATGACAATTGGTGCAAGGTGCACCTTGAAACTGAAACTTGGGGCTAAATGTGCAGACCAAACAGACTAGTCGAACTATAGCCTTCAGTTTGTCAATAAATAATCAACTACAATAAATTCATGTGAGCTTCTCAGCCAGTAGTTTTTAGTTTCTGTCCCATAGTGATGCACTCTCTGATCCTTATTAACCTTCTCCAAATATGCTTGGAATTTTAAAGAAAAATCTCAAGTTTTCTTAATTGGCCATGTGGTACTATGTAGTCAGCTTATCCTTGCCAAACTTTGGATTCTATTGTGAATGAAACCTCTTGAAGATATAATAGACTTTCTAAAGTCTTAGAATTGTTCTCATGAGCAAGGGCTCACAGGATTAGACCCAAAATCACTTGAGATGAATAAAACATCAGGCTTGTTATACCGTTTGATGTCTGTAGGGCCCCTTCTTTGAGATATCCTAGGAAGCTGAGCTCTACTTGCCGGAGCTGAAATGCCAATAGCGTGAATCTACATACTTTTAGATACATAGTCCACTTTATATTATTGAAACCTGAATGCAACAGAACGCATATGAACAAACAGTGCTAACCCATAAATTTGGTAAATAGATAGATTAAGATAGGCTGAGATTATTGGTGAGATTTGTGATAAGTTAAATAGTGAGTGTGGTCTTTAAAATATTAACTGTTTCCTTGCTACTGTTTGGTAGTAGCAGTGCTGGAATTGCATATGAAAATCCATCAATGATAGGAAGAAAGGTCCAAACTAGACATTACAGTCAAGCCATGAGGGGAAAGGTATGTGTGATGGACTTCCACCTATCACAACCTTTATAGCTGGCTACTAGAGGGTAACCTACAATAAATGTGTGTCGGCGACATCTCATTTTAACAATTAATGAGTTTATTGTGACTTCCCCTAGAATGGTGTAGCAATATATTTTGGATGACATGTATGTAATAGTTTAATGATTTTCGCAGTTAAGCTGGGGCCAATTTTCTTCAGAATCATTGCCCCCATTACAGAACCAACAGGTTGTTTTTACTGGTGAGATTTTATCTGGAAAAGGCTCACTAAACACTGGGATTTCTGATTATTTCACTACTGCCTTCTCCTTGCTGATGGAGATAACTGGAAGTGTGGACTTTTATTTATTTCGTCCCTTCATGTCCTCAGTCAGGTACCCCTTGACTCAGACCCTGAGGATAGCGTTAGCTGGTGTCTGAAGATTCTCACCCATCCATAACCTACTGCCTCCCTCTCTGGAGCTGAAGCCAGACAACAACTCTAACATGTGTCCTATGACCACTGCAAAGGAGGACCAGGGATGGCAGGACTGTAGCCCCTCATTGGTGATGACAAGGGTGGGGGACAGGGCTTACCTGTTGTAAGGAATTCCATAGAAGCAGAAATAAAAGGCTTTTGGAGTAAAAGTCCATTTATTAAGACATCTTAGAAAGCTCAAATACACGCAGTGGCAGGAATGACACTTCCCGCCAGAAGCACAGGTTATAATACCAGTCACCCCATCCCCCCCTTCCTGCTTCCCATGGGAACAGAGGCTTCATCTCCCGCGCAAAGATAAAGTCTCCCCCGATGCATCTGGCCCATCAGCCTGGCTGTGGAATGCACTCAAGGTTACCTCACCATCAACACCATTGAATCCTTTTACACTCTGCCTCCCCTAAAGAAGACCCCTTCCCCAGGTTTCCAGTGCGGAAAGTGCGAAAGTAGCGGTGGAAAGCAGCAATAAGGCAGTGGGGCTTCAATGTTTTCAGAATAAACCCATTGATTATACCCAGAGGAATATCCCAACCCAAGAAACTAAATATTGCAAGCTGCTATGACAAAGCCGGTATCCAGGATAAAGGCCAATTTCAGAGGTGTTTGTGGCCATCAATAATGGGCCTTCGGGCGGTCGCGCTGCGGCATCGGAAGGGAGCCTCCTTGAGCAAGCTGGAATGGAAGACAGGATGGATGTTACCAAGAGAGCAGGGTAAATCTAAACGTGGCGGCACATCATTAATCACTTTAGTAATCTGAAAAGGTCCCACAAATCTCTTGCCAAGTTTGGAAAATTTATGCACGCCTCTAAGATTTTTTTTTGTAGATAAATACAATCTAGGAGCCCACACGCAGAGGGAACTGAAGGTGTTTATCCGCCTGCAGTTTTGGGAGTCCTTTGTTTGTTGTGGGTATTGTCTGGACCGAATTTCCATCCCTCGCTAGGATGAAATCCATTGATGAAATTTGGGGGTCCAACGCAGCTGGCAGGCAGTTGGCGGCAAACGGCGGGAAGGAGCCACCAGACAATACCTCCTCAAAGGGGGTTTCGAAAATTTTCACTATGAACCGTGATTGTTATAGGCGCATTCGCAAACGGAATAAGTTCGCACTCACCTGTCTTGGTGGTAGTTGGTGTAAATAAACGAAATACTGCTCTCTAGGGTTCTGTTCGCTCTCTCCGCCTCACCGCCACTTTGAACGTGGTAGGGCGGCGACGGCCGGGCGGCCCCCAACAACCCCAAAACGCTTCCAAAACTTTGAGATGAATTGGGGTCAAGGGTCGAGACCACCTTTAACGGGGCGAAATGGAGACGGTAAACATGTTGGAATAAACAGCCGCGCTAACTTAGGGAGCCGGAGGGGATGGAAGCACATGGAATAAAATGGGCTTGCTTAGAGAATAAGTCTACCACCACCCATAAAACTGTGCTACATGGACTTTCGGCAAGTCTGTAATAAAGTCCATAGAGATGACCTCCCAAGGGCGGAGGCTACCGGAGAGGTTTCCAACAGTCCATGGGCTTTCCCCGAATGAAGTCTTGGCTTCTGCACAAACCGAAAGCAGCCTTTAATGTATGCCTCTAATGTCTTTGCGCATTGCGCCAGCCACCAGAACTGCCGGGCGGGCTAAATGCAGAGTTTCTCAAAAAAAAGCCAAAATGTCCAGCTGAACGGGCATCGTGGCAAGCCTCAAGAACCTGCTTGCGGAGGGGGAGGCATCGCACTCAACATTCCTCCGCCAAACTCCATTCTCCAAACGCACTGGGAGTCCCCTTCGCTGCTGGAGGCCTCGCGTGCAGCCTCGGGCCTCCAGTTCCCGCAGGGAAAGGAGAGACGGTGACTGGGAATGGGGTGGAGGAGAAGCTGGACGCTTGAGATCGGTGACAGCCAACCCCAACTGGGAGGGGAAAGAAGCAGGCGTGGAATGTCTCGTAAGGCAGCTCCACCCCTCCTCGGTAGGAGCCGCTACCAGCCAGTTTGTTGGTTTTCCTGGGAAAATGGACTGTAAAAGAGAAACGAAAAGAATCGCCCAACGTAGTTGTTTCATGGACATCTTGGAGGGGGGGTGGAAAGAGCTGCCAGGTTTTAAGGATCCCACTAAACTTGAAGGGGTGCTTAGCCTCCAGCCAGTGGCTAAGTGGAGAGTGCTACTTTGATGGTCAGTAGCCTCTTTGTCTCCCACAGTCCAGTTGGAGTTCGCACCAGAGAATCCTTTTGTGACAAATAAGCACACGGAACCAGCCTACCATCTTATTTTTTCTGCAACAGGGCTGCCCCAAGTGCTTTGTCCGCATCCACGCGGAACTACAAACGGATCTTGGGTCAGGGTGCTTTAGATAGGTTCAGTGGTAAAAGCAGATTTTAACAGTTGAAAGGTTGTTTGACATTCCTCAGACCAGGAAAGGGGCCCCGGCTTCATGGACAGTGGATCCCACCTTAGTGCGTGGTGAGGTCTGTGAGAGGGAGAGTTAGTTCAGCTTAATTGGGGTATAAAGTCACTTATAGAAATTAGCAAAACCAAGAAATGACTGGAGTTCTTTATGTTGGTGGGGCAGGCTATTGAGGACTAAGGCTAATTTTAGCAGGATCCATTTTAAGCCCTCAGGCGAACTGTAACCCAAATAGTCAATGGAGGTCTGATGGAAACAGCATTTGAGAGTTTAGCAAAGAGAGAGTTATCAAGCAAGCTGCTTCTACCACTCGAACCAACATTTCATGCTCTTTCTATGGTTTGTGAGTAAATCAAAACGTGGCCATCTAAGCATACAACAACTCCTTTGTACAGTAAATCATGGAGAACTTCGCTGATACAGGGCCATAAAAGCCCTGGGGCCCACTTAACCTGAATGGTGGCATTATTAAATATTCAAACTGTCCAAACTTTGTGTTAAACGCAGTCAGGTGTTCATAGCCTGCAGCAATTCTTGACTCTGTAGTAAGCTTCAAGTCCAATTTAGTAAAATGTCTGTTTATGCATCTAAAAAGGTCCTTTTGATCAAAGGCAAAGGATATTTATTGACAGGGAGACCGCATTGAGACCTCGATAATCTGTGCAAAAGTCGTAAAGACTCCATCTTTCTTTGACAAACAAAACGGAGCAGCGTAAGTGTTTGGTAGTTCGCCAGATGAACCCGCTGAAAGCAAGGTTCTGTCTAAGAAGGCACCGAGTTCCTTCCTCCTCATTGGGACTCATGCGGTAGATTCTACCCTTGGGTAGTTGTGCCCCATAGCGACAATTTACAGTCAGTGTCTCTGTGGTGGTAAATTGATCGCATTCCTGCTCCTGAAAAACTCCTGGCTAGACTACGCGATATGCAGGTGGGATGTCAATAGAATCGGAGCAATCACTGAGGAAGCTTAGAGGGGGATGTGTCAGGAGACGGTTTCTCCCAATTCATGTGTTCACCGCGAGGGAGGGTCAGTGGAATTTGTGGGATTCTTTCTTTCCAAATGAATTTTGGTTCATGTAAATAATAACCAAGGCATGCCCAAAACTATGGAGGTTTGAGACACTACGCTTGGCAAAATAAAATCCATCTTCCCAATGGTCGGCGCGTAAACGGAGGAGAACCGCTGTGTTTTGTACTGGGCCGGTCCTTCGCTCCCAGGGCCCATTTGGGTGAAAGGTGGCTGGGCTTAGCCAGGGGAATTCGGTCCAGACCTAGCTCCTCCGGCCACCCACGTGATTAAGCAATGGGAGCAGCCGGAATCCACAAGGGCCGCAGGCTATAATGCGAAAGTGTGTTTAGCCGGGTTGGCCAGAAATGCTTGAACAGTAATGGGAGCTTGCCTTCAATTCAATCGCCAGGAGTCGGCCTGCGTCCATGGGGCCGAAGAAAGGCAACAGCTGCTTCCTGGGTCGCCTTCGGTAACCAGTTTTAGACGAAGCCAGGGAGGCGGCCCTGACCTGGGCGCGGTGGTTTGGCAGACGGAGTGCTGGAGCTGGAGCGTGTTGGTTTTGTTTCTTGGGGACAGTTACGGCTAGGATGACCTGGCCTCCGCAGTAAAGACACAATCCCAGTCGGGCACGCATGCTCAGAGGTGGTTTCGCAGGGCTGGCTGGGCTTTGACTTGGTGGACACAGTAGTGGTTTTACGCCGCCCTTCTGACGAAAGCATATTCCAAACGAGACGCTACTTGGGACCCCAACTGATCCAATCTGCAATGGTAACGAGGGAACCTGAATTAAAAAAGACCGCTTCTAATGAAGCTTGCCGCCCACAGCATCTGAGAAGTATTCGATTTCATGGCGCGCTCAGGCCACTCAGGAGGGAGTCGAAGCAGCCGCGACGTAAAATTCACGTGGCAAAATCTGCAAACGGGCGGTTACGTCTTTGTTGGATGGTTTTGATGGTGCGGATAGCTTCATTCTCGCGCCTTGATCTTGAAAGCCAGCCTTTAAGGCTTCTTGAGGAATGCGGCACTGTATGCAGAGTCCTCATCCTGCAAATCCAAAATAGTCACAGAACTACCGGCTGCTGCCCCCATCCAGGACTGAGCCGGTCCCATTTTTTCGCTACCAGACCGGGTATAAATCATCATAGTCTTCCAAGCGGGCATTGAGTTGCAAGATAAAGTAGGGAAGTTTGAAGCAGTCCCATCAAAACGGGCTGGTATCGAGGTCGATAGTAGCCCTGCCCGACGGCTCTTGGCACCTGCTGGGAGGTGGGTTGCGCCGGGTTGAGCAGGTTGGGCAGGCAGCTGTTGTACCGGGGAGCCGGAATCGGGCGCTACGGTGGCCGGGCTGGCGGTTGGGTGGTGGTGTGGACCCAGATAATGGCCCCTGGCACCGCATGATCAGTAACAGCATAAACTCCAACTTGGGGCTTCCCGGCCCGTTGCCCTTTAGTTCCCCTCTCCAACGCAGCCAGCTCCCTCTCCCTTGGCGCAGCCAATGCATCCTAAAAGCGCGATGCAAAGCAGTTTTTCAGCTCCAATTTAGCCAGTTCGCCCCGCTTAAGGGCTTCAGTGAGCTCACTCATTGCGCAGAGCCTGAACGCTGCTGCCGCTTGTAAATCCAGTCTGGAACGCTCCAGGACTTTGTCATGGACTGACCGATTCTGGGCATATTGTAGTTGGAGCTGCCCTGGGTCTCGGTCCAACTCGAAGCTGGACTTCTTTGCGCTTGTTGTTCCCGGGTCCCTCTGTGGTGGTTTCGCGCCTTTGCTGCACCAGCTCCCGCTCCTCCTCCTATAGCTGGCGCCTCCGGGTTCCATGTCAGCCACGCCTCAGCAGAAGTCGCCCCACTTCTCATCCCAGTCCCTCTCGGCTGGGAGAGGAAACCGTCCGCTGAAGGCAGGCTTTCTGGACTCTTCGCCGCCTGGAAGCTGGTGGTATCGAGGGCAATCAGAAGCCGCCAGAAGCCACCGGTGGTTCCCCGAGGCACCCCAGGTGCGTTGCCGGGTCTGGATTAGGGGTCCGACAGCTGCACGGGATACCCTCCCACCCCAGGTTTAGGTTTATCCCGTGTCCCTTTGGACGGGCCCCTGCTGTGCCACGGAGGTTCTTTGGGAGCATCACCAAAATACGAAGTCCAGGGAATCGCTCAATGGATTCCTGGCTGCCGTGATGAAAGGTGGTCAAGCCCGCCTCCTCCCATGACAGGTTGCATCTGAGGTTTGTAATCCACACGAACGGGTAGAGATTGATCCACAGGCGCTCATCCAGATTAGCGCCCCCCAAACGACTCAAGGAAGTCCCCATGGTCAGCTGCCACGCCCCTCGCTCCAACGGAGTAAAGGCAAGACCTCGCGGCTGATAATGAGACGGGAAAGAGCCACCAGCGCAGGCCCGCTCTCCTGCTGGTTCCTCCAGATCAAGAAGGGAAAGGTCGGAGCCCTTGGGGCTACCAGACCTTCCAAGTAGTAACATTCAACCTCTCCACCACAAGACAAGAGGACCACTACACAGGAGCATAGATCAATTAGGATTCCTGCCCCAATGTAAGCAATTCCATAGAAGCAGAAATACAAGGCTTTTGGAGTAAAACACCATTTATTAAGACATCTTAGAAAGCTCAAATACACGCAGTGGCAGGAATGACACTTCCCGCCAGAAGCACAGGTTATAATACCAGTCACCCCATCCCCCCTTCCTGCTTCCCATGGGAACAGAGGCTTCATCTCCCGCGCAAAGATAAAGTCTCCGCCGATGCATCTGGCCCATCGCCCGGGCTGTGGAATGCACTCAAGGTTACCTCACCATCAACACCATTGAATCCTTTACACCTGTGGCTCCAGAGGCAAGACTGGTGGTCAGTGTGGCTATAAGGCTGGGTTTACTTAAGGTGCTAGAAGTGGATAGTACTAGAAGTGGATAGCTGCCAGTGCTGTGACATCAAGTCTGGTAGGCCAGATACCAAAGTTATGCCTCCACAGCACAGCGACATGTGCCAGGGCAAAGTTTGCCACAAGGGGGCACAGGACCTTTCCAAGCTTTCCCCAAGGATCAGTAGCAAAACTTGGGATTGTCTGGTTCCCCAGAAACCTGAGGATGAGGGAAGACCTCTCAAGAGCTATTTAAGCTTCTCCAGGCCAGAGCCAAGGAAAGCATGGTTGGGGCAGGAGAGTGAAGGGTGTTTCCCAATGGGAGGAAATGGACCAGGTATGAAGGGTCCCATTGGGAGAAAATGGATCAGGTGTGAAGGGTAAACTTTGTATACCTTCTGGTGGCTTCTCTGAAGCGGTGGATGTGCAGTCCCTTCATTCAATGACCCACTGGCCACAGATTGTTGGACAGCTTTCCCTTTGTGTTGCTAGTTCCAGCCCACCTCCTCATGTTCCTAAGATAGATTGCCTAGTCCTATCCCTGTTTGTCTATATAGCTAGCTGAGCCATGGTTGAAAACTGGAAAGAACTCTTCCTCCTAAGTCCCTCTCACAACCCTCCTCCCATTGAGAGCCACAGCTCTTATTGGCTGAAAACTTGTTAAATGTGCATACATGCCAGGGGATCAGGGATCTGTTGATACCCGGAGGGCAGAAATTGCAGTTGTCCATCACTGTATGTGAACAAAAAGTTGCAGGGCAGAATTGGTGGGTGGGAGAAGCATACTCTTCTACCTGACAGTTTTCCTGTACAAATGCTATCATCCCCACTTGACAACCTAAGTAAGGCATAAGTTTGGATCAAATGGGGCATTTCCACGGTGAGAAACAGCACTGGGGGAAATTTTGAGCTGCAGCAGGAGGGAGAGGCAAGAAAGTTGTGCTCTGCAAGCAGAAATACTTCCAGCAGCAAGAATGCTTTGGTGGATCCAAGCCATAGTTTGGTGGCAAGCTGACAGTAGTAGCCTGGTCACAATTCAAATCACAGACAGATAATCCCAGCAGACACACCAGTCTCAGCACAGTGGACCCTTTTTCTTGGCGGCCAACGCCAGGTCTCTGCCCATACAATCAAGGCCCTTTGGCACCACTGGTGAGGTCAATAGCATGGAAGAAGGCAGTAGACATGTCTTATTTCCATCTTACCTTCTCAGACCTACAAAGCCAACAAACAAGTCCAAGGTGAATTCCTGAGAGACTGGCAGCACCACTGGCTTGCTCCAAGAATCTCTAGCTGAATACAGAATATATCTTACTCTTCCACCTTTGTATTTACCAGCACATCAACTTCTTCACAGGAAAGGGTGGTTTCAGTGAGTCTAGAGTCCTGGGGGAAAGTCCAGGATGCAACCCCAGAATCAGTACCTCCACCTCCACCGCAAAGCATGGGGCCTGCTTGTTGATTGGTTATGACCGTTCCTGTTCACAAAGCTGTATTTTTTCCCCAGGACAAAAAGATGCTCAAATGCCATCTCAGAAATTTAAACACTACAGGTGAGTCAGCTAGCTTTTAATCAGGAACAATTCCTGAGGAACTGCTCATGCTATAATTTCCATAGCTGGGTAGCATAACATATATTACTGTAATATGCTTTGCTCTCATGTACATTTAAGTTCCAGTGTGGGTTTTAATGTATGTGAAGCATTCTAAGCACTTTAAAAATCACTATATAATTGCTAACTATTAAGTAGTATCGTTTTGGCCTAGAATTGGCTATTTAATTTTAGTATGACCTTTTATATCCAATCTAAGTATTATTTTTCTCTCAGAGCCATAATGTTATTTCAAAGGGATCAATGGCCACTGCAACATTTTTCTAAGCAGGGATTTGCATCGAAATTTCATTCAGGCTTTGGCTGAGCTCATTTGTTCATTATCAGTTTTATTTGGATTATTTTATAATAACATTGCATACATTCCGATTTGTATTGTATTTGGGTGGTGGTTACATTGGTATAAATGGGAACATACGTTACTGTCTGTAACTTTTTCTGTCTGTAACTAAGGCACAGGTGTCAAACTCGTAGCCCTCCAGATGTTATGTACTTCAATTCCCATCATCCCCTGCCAGCATCATGGTGGCAGGGGATGATGGGAACTGTAGTCCATAACATCTGGAGGGCCGCGAGTTTGACACCTATAAAAGGGATCATCTCTCTGTGTAGGTAGGAGAAGGGATCCTACTTTTTGAGAAAAAGGTTTTATTGGGATAAAAATACTTCTTCTACTAGCTCAGTGCAGCAAAGTCAGGCAGAAGGCAGGAGGAAGGATTTTGTAAAGAAATAAAAATGAAATTGACCTCCCCCATTTTGCAGGGAAAGTCGTGCATAATAGGAACCCCAGAGCTATTTTTAGACACAGAAGGATCTTCTCACACTTTGCCCCATGTGACTTGGACAGTGGGAAGTTTCTATGAATTGAAAAAAAATCCTTCCATGAAGCATGTCTTCCCCATCTCCCTCTCACCAAAATACCTCTGAACTGCTGCTCTTGAGGGGAGAGTTGACAACCTCCCCACCCCCAGGAAGAGCTGGGGGCAGGAATCAGAGGTCTATTGCAGCAGGAGAGAAGCAGCCAAAATTTCTGTCCCTGGACATGGAGAAATACCAGGGTGGATCCTGAATATTTCTTCATTTACAGTTGGTAGGATAGAAACCTTAGCCTTCACTCTGCAAAACAGGAGGGCATCTAGGAGCCAGCAATGTAACTGTTAATGTTTAACAGCAATGTTAAAATGCTATGCATGGAAACACCAGTCTAGGGAGAGAATACTGTGGGGTTGAGTGTTTCTTCTCACAGTATCTTTTGCTTCACATTGCTCTAGTGCCTTGTCAAACTATCTGTTTTCTGTATATCCACACTGTCATTCTCACAGGAATACAATACATCAAAGGGTTTACATTGGTTTCCTCTGTGATCGGATATTGGAAGAAACCTAAATGGGACTACAAAGTTGACTTGTTGCCTTTCAAATCGAGCCACTAATTATTTTTTGCCCTTGGGTACACACCTTCATATTTCTGTGAGATAGCTACTTGAGTCAATCCTGCTAAAAAAGGCCACTGTCCCTCATCTGTTACTGACCTGAAATGAACTTCAAAAAGAAAGAAAATCCCTAACAACTAAGAGAGAGCAACATGACGCTTTTGTAAGATCTTATATAACTGGCTCAGCTATACCAAGCACTTGTATTTGTTTTAATTATAGATTTACGGAACGCTTCTGAAGCACCATGCCATCTTTTTGCCCCCTTACCTTCATTCCAGGTTGGATTGCTTTCACGAACAATAGCTAGGATATTTTTTTCTTTGTCCCTCCTCTTGACCCCGTTGGAAGTAGAATACTTATTCATTACTTGCTTTTTCCCATTAATCACTAACACTGGTAGTGTAAGAAGACTGCAGTTAAAAGAAAAGCC
Source organism: Sphaerodactylus townsendi (assembly GCF_021028975.2). Taxonomy (NCBI): domain Eukaryota; kingdom Metazoa; phylum Chordata; class Lepidosauria; order Squamata; family Sphaerodactylidae; genus Sphaerodactylus; species Sphaerodactylus townsendi. The sequence continues at coordinate 102,799,292 of NC_059428.1, forward strand.
AGCACTGTCAAATGTTCTGAAAGCTCAGATTATCATGGTTTTATAACTAAAACACTTGTGGTGGTGGTGGTGGTGGTGTTGTTGTGCAAGATGCATTTTTATCAAAACCTATTTGAATAGCAAACCTATAAAATCAATCTGCCTCTAAAGTAATGATCCAAATGAACCAAATGCAGATTTAGGAGTGTGCCTTCCCCAGGATTAAATGAAATCTATGCTTGCAAAGGAGCATCAACAAGGGAGCAAGATAACTATTTTACCAGTCCACTGGAAATGTTGTGAAAGAAAGCCACGGGGTTGTTGCTATGAGACCTGAGTAGGTGGTCAAAGTTAAAATTAGACTTCTGCCTACTTCTTATGCAATACTGAAGAACAGTTCATTAATTTTATTCTACCAGGGTACATTAATATCATTTTTTCCACTTCACTTACTTTCTAATTCTTAGGGCTTTCTGGTATAATCATTTTACTGTAAACTCAATATGCATTTATTTCCAATTGTACCTAACTATTACTTTAAGCATCTGTTTTTTTTAGTGGAGATATGTCAATGGGATGTCTTTGGGATGTTATATATAGCATTTTGGAGAACAACTTCGCATAGCATTCTTCCCCAAAATGACTTAAGCTAAACGAGCAATCTTTTCCCCCCAAACCTGGGTTGAGGACAATTCTTGCCTGCTAAGCGAATGGCAACAAGCAGGAAACACTTTATTTCTCCTGTCCAAACCTCTGACTTTCGTTTCTGCCATTCACACCATTCATTGTGTGTGTTGCAGGATATTCTTTGTGGAGATTCCCCATGGAGGTTTCCTTTGCTTGCACCTTATCCATTTGCTTTTTCACTGTATAAAGTGGATGAATGAAGTTTGTTTAGCAATGCCATGCATGTGTTTTTTTTTCTTTTTTTGTTTTGAAGGGGATGTCTGCAAAACCATGGTGACATGACTAGAGAAGCTGCAAGCAACATGCTTGCCCCTCAAAACAAACAAACAAAAAAAGAAAAACTACACATGCATGGGATTGAGAGGCTAAACAAACTTTATTCATCTACATTTTACAGTGAAATAGCAAATGGATGAACTGCAAGCAGAGGAAACCTCCAGAGGCGTAGCTGGGCCAGAGTGCACCTGGTGCGCACTCTGGCTTTTTTGCCCCCCCACGGCGGTGGCCCCCCACTCCCACTCCCTCTCCCACTCCCACTCCCACTCCCACTCCCACTCCCACTCCCACTCCCACTCCCACTCCCACTCCCACTCCCACTCCCACTCCCTTTAGGAAACCGAGCAGGCTGGAGAACAGGCCTTCCTGTTCTGGTGGGAACTACATTTCCCAGGGTTTCCTAAAGTAAGTGTGGGGGCGCCCATAGAGAAATTGCTGTGGGGAATCCACGCCGCCCACGTGACCCAAGTCGTGTGCCAGTCGCGTCTGATAGCATACCCCCTGGGAGCTAGAAACCTCTATAGAGAATCTCCTGCAGCACACCCAATAGTGGGTGCCACTGTGAAAGTGACAAGAGCTCTGTGCAGCAGGCGGGAAAATTTTTTTTGTCTAGCAACGCTTGTGTTCTCCCACACTGGGAGAACACAAAATCCCAAAATGGATCCTAAAATACATTATTTTTATGCTGTGCAGAATCCACCAATGTTTCCAATGAAAGTGCTATATGCTTCAACCAGGAAATTTCAAGGCATAATTCAGGTAATGCAACCATGTATTTTATCATTCTGACTGTGGTTGTGCAAGTATTATTCAATCTTTTTGCATACCCATTGTGGTAATGTTTCTTACACAGTGACCTAACACCGTCCTGTTGTTTTATCAGAAATAATAGCTTAAGTATTATATGCAATTATATGTATTTTAAATGCTTGTTTGGAAGCTATATACTCCTATTCATTTGTTTATATTTCTTGAAATGACCTTGATCTTTTATTATTAGACAAAGGATGTAGGCTAATGCACCAACTAAAACTATTTTCTAGTATTGCTAATATAAAAGCTGTCATGTTTTTCTTCTGTTCTTGGCCTTTTAAAGGACTTGTGTGTGTTCCTTTTGACATTAGAGAGATGTTTGATCAAATATTGGCTTTTATATTTTCAACTAAGCAGCTTCCATTTTTGGCTATGTTCCCCCCAGAAGGCCAAGGATGCAAACTGATACTAGATACACACTACATCCATTGAAGCCAGTGAAACATTCTATTCAATTCTATTTTGAATGTAGCCAAGGTAGGATTGCCAGTCCTGGGCTGGAAAGTAGCTGGAGATTTTGGGGCTGGACCCCGACAACAGTGGGATTTGGGGAGGGGAGGGACCAAAAGGTTATGTTGCCATAGAGTCCACCTTCCAAAACAGTCATTTTCTCCATGTGAACTGGTCTTTGTCACCTGGAGAGCAATTGAAATCCCAGGAGCTCTCCAGCTACCACCTGGAGGCTGGCAACCCTAAGATAAGGCTTTAAGATCAAGACACCCCCCCCACCCTTTTTTGGGGTCATACAGCCTGATTAAGAGTTCTGGAGAAATCTAAGGGTTGTGTCATATTGTGTTGGCTGGGCTTAATAAAATGCATTATGTAACTGATGTATTCATTTGGGTATATGCTGTTGGGCTTCAACACTTGATCACTGAACCATCAATGAATGGCTGACAAGTGGATATACTTCTATGAAGTCTGTGGAGTCACATCTCCCTGAGGAAATCTGCAAGAGACCAGGGAAACTCCTCCACTGTAACACCATGGCCAGACTGGTCCTTGAATGATCCGCCATGCTTAAAGTTTACAGCCTCCCAGGAGTTGAAAGAATCAGAAATATGAATTAGAAGAAGTCCCTCCCTTTTGTTCTCTGTTAGGGTAGAACCCCAGACTGAGTGAGATTTCTGAACACTTGTCAGTTGCACTATGTAGCACTGGAGAGAACTTTGACAGATCTCTGGTTCCTCCCAACAGCACAATAATGCTGTCACACAGCTCAGAGGACCACAACAAATCAAGGACTAAATAAGTTTTACATGCCATTAGTTACTGAATACTAGGTTGGGGTATAAATGTGCATTTTCAAGGGCCTATGAAGTTATTGTACTTCTTATCCACTATCCCAAATTTCTAATGCTATTGCAATTGTGTGCTTTTAAGCTTCACTATCCAAGCATTGCCACAGCAAGCTTCTCACAATTTCTTATTTTTAATTATTATTTGTCACATTTATGCCCTGTTCTTCTTCCAAAGAACTCAAGGTGTCTTGCAATCATTCATCTTGGTTATTCTCACAGTGTCTGGTGAGATAGTGAATTGACCGAGGTTACCAGTTATGGTGCTCGCACAATACTGGTAACTCCTGGAAGATGGGGAGAGGAGTCATGAGTAATGGTGTTCATACTGACATTGTGACATCTCTGGCATGAAACTGACACTCTAGGGCCGTTTCCGCATGGCCACGATGGGGAGTTGAATTCGGCATACGGCGCCCGATCAACCCTGGGACCGTTCACACGAATGGTCCCAGAAACCACAGGGAAGACGGCGCCGCTGAGCGCCGTCGGCCGGTTGACCTACTGTCTCTGCGGCTGTCCGGCGCGTCACCGAGGCCTGGGGACACGCCCCCTGCCCTGCATGACCATTCCAGCGTTGCAGGGCAGGGAAGTGTCCCAGCAACGGCGCCCGCGACGATAACAAATGGTAGGCTGACCTGTCAGAGGGAGGATGAATTGCCTTCGAGCCGCTTTAAGCCTTCGCGCAGTAGCGGCTGGAAGCTGCTGTTTCCATAAACCACCGGCACAGAAGCGAGGTTGGAGAAAATGGCGGCTTCGGTGCGGCTCAGAAGACGGTAGCGGCTGCTTTGCCGAACAGCTTCACCCTAACGAACAGCTCCCTGGGGACAGCGTTTTTGCTGTCCCCAGGGCGCTGTTTATGGACTCACTTGAAACTCTGGGGTAATATGGGGGGGGGGTGGAAACTTGAGTTGAAATCATGAAAGTATGGAAGTATTTCCTCCAAGGGAGTTCAACTTTCTTGCCTTCCACCTCCTGCTGCAGCCCAAAATGTTCTTTGAAAGGAGGTAGGTGAGAACTGCTGAGCTTAATCTAAGCCTGTGAGATTGGCTACAGTCCAGTGCAGACTTACATTGGAGAAAGTCCTACAAAACACAATGAGATTTACTTGTGAATAGCCATACTCGTGCATGATACCTTAGCAAGCAAAAAAGGGAAAGAAAATGTTTTTGATAGCGGAAGAGAATGTGTGAGATAATGCAAGACCTTAGTCTGTAACAAAGGCCATTTCCCCACTTTGGTCATTTCCCCTTTGCTGCATGCTACTCTCAGCGCGTGTCATTTCTGGCGCGCGCCCAGGCTTCCCCATGACCCCGCGTTCTGCGCGGGGTCATCCAAAGGCGCTGTTTTGAAGAGCGCCAGGAATGACGCACGTGGAGGGGGTGCGAGAGCGGCGGCTTTGGGACGGCTGCGTTGTCACCACCCCTGTAGTGGAGAGTGCCGTGGGACCCTGCGCTATTTGGGGAGAGTAGCGTGCAGCAGAAGGTAAGTGGGGAAAGGCCCAAAAATAGCAAGCCTTCCGACCTGTTTTGGAAGGTAGAAGCAATCAAGAAGTGGAGAGTAGAGGGTGACCAGAGATGGGACATTGGGCAGAGTTTATGTCCCCCACCCTTCCAGGTATATCCTCAGCAGATGGCACATTAAACAGCTGGTGGAAGCACACAGCTTGTGTCTGCGACATCTTTTTTTGAAAGATCACTGTCAAATATTAAGCAACGAGGTTTCCTCTAGTGGAGCTGACTCTATGGTGCCTGAAATAACTTCAGAGCTGACAAGTGGATGATCTGCTTCCAGCCACACTCCAGCCACATGCCTCTCTGTTCAACAGGGCCAACAAAAGACAAATTGTATCAAAAGGGCTACAACTAATATTAAAGAAGCCTCCAACTGGAGTGCAAAAATGATTTTTTTTACTTATATAGAACCACAGGAACATTAAGTAGATTGGCATACAATCAAATGCAGCATAAAGCCTCCAAACAATAATGAATATCAGAATAAGCTCGTTAGAATCTAGATAATATGCCAACCTCGTCGTCACAACTTCAAGGCTTATTGGATTAATTAGTACCCAAGAATCACATTTATAATACTGATCAGGATAATCCAAGTCAGACTGCTCTCTGCTTGCTTAACTCATGCTCCTCGCAAAAGTCTGACTATGGTGGAATCTCTGCTCAATGGTGCATCTGTGGCATGCAGCTGCCTGTTTGAAAAGAAACCATGGAGCATCAGGTGGTGGTAACAGCCACTGGCAGAGCAACAGTGATCCTTGTGATGCCACAGATTGTCACTGAAACTCTGTGGCAATCTTTGTTACCCAGTTTGTGACAACTGTGATGGTGCATAAGCTACTGCAACCCTTCTACGATGCAGTTAGTTATTGCTGCCATCAAGTGAAGAGTAGCTGGGTTCTATTTGGGCTGAGTTCATTCTCCTCTACTTACAGGTACGTTGCCCAAGAAGGGGCAGAGGCATGAGCCCTGGGATACAAATTGAAGGTTAAGAGTCAAAGGACTGTTAGTCACTGGTTCTTAGTCTGAGGGGGGCTGTGGTAGGCAGGATGGTAGATGAAGATAAACTCAAATATATTTGTATTTTATTTATTTAAAATGGTTTTGTAATTTGCAATTTCTGTAAACCTTTAGATCCCTAAGGAGAGAAAAACAGCATGGCAGTCCTCCACTATATATGTATACACACACACACACATGGCATTTCTTTAACCAGTGTAGGGAACTGTTTCATCCCTTCGTGCTTCAGTTGTTTTCTATGTTTAATAGTCTATGCTTGATATCTTATAACCTGAGTAGGCGGTCAACAATGACAAGAACGTGTAGGACAATGAGATCTTGCTGCTAACCCATTCACAATCCTTTGCTTCTGGAATGTTTTCATGCAGGCACTATTACTAATTATAGATCTGGAACAACATAATACAACAAATCATATTTGTTTACACATTTTAAGCATCACTGAAAGCTTTGCTGATGGTCTGCAAATTATCAGATTTTTAACTCTTGCTGAAAACATTTGTGGATATACAGAGATTATATTAGTGAAGCGTGTTGCGCTCTTCTTGAAATTGCAATATAAATACTGAGAGCTTGAGTCAGTTGGTGCTTTATGCATGAACACTAATGCATGAACAAATCATTTGTACTTCTTCACACAGGGGAGGAGAAGCATCAGGGAGCAGAGTCCATGGTAGAAGAATCCCACCACAAGTTCCTGCCTTATTTAGTCAATTTGTATGGTTCTTAATTTTTTAAAAGGTTATTTTCGCTGCTTATATAAACCTTGAAATTAATTCTAACGTAGGAAGAAAGGTGGTTTCATGACTCGTATTATGAAAGCCTGGATGTGGGTGGGCAAGGGGGAGGCACTGTTTATGACTGACATGTGGGTTGATTAATCAGTGCTGGGTCCATCCAATTTCTTTCCTCAGCTCCCTCCTTTTTCAGCCTGATCCTTGGAAGAAAGTTGTACATGTGTCAGAGATGTGGAAAGTGACCTTCCACAACAGGCTCACTGCTAGCATGATGAACGTTATGATATACTCAATCTGTAGAACTGTGTTTTAAAGTATTACCTTAAGAATCCTACAGGAGCAAATAAATAGCAGTAACAGTGCTGTTGGCTGATATCTGTCACCTAGCCTGTTTCTCCCTCCCCCCTCAACAATAACAGAGGTGGTTCCAAATTCCACATCGCTACCCCTTCCAGACAAAGGTTATCTGTACATTAGACTCAATATAGAATTTTCGAATTTTGAAACATTTTATTATTGCTGTAATGGTATTGCCGTTCTTAACAGACACACTGTCAAATTTCAAAATGTATGCATTGGTTCATGCAAAGATAGAGAGAGGGAGAGAGAGAGAAACCCTCTTTAAAGAAACAACAAAGGTCAAAACTTTTAAAATGTCACTTCTTCTGCAGTTTTGCATAGAAAATACACTGAGTCAGTGGGAGGGCCCCTTGCCCATAGAAACAGGCTGTAAGAAAAGAATGTTACCCTGCTGCTGTAGTTTCCACTTTCACTGGCAGCTGCGGTCTGAGCAGAAAAGCGCTGTGGGAGCCTATTGTTACCCCAGCTGGGTAATAGTTTTCTTATTTTACAGTCAGGAACCGAGGGGGGTTGGGGTGCCTCAGCAAAGTGCCTGAAAATATATCTCCTCCAAACAGATCCCTTTCCTTCTTCCCAATGAGAAACAGGCATCCATAAATCTTTCATTTTGGTACTTTGAACAAGGAAATGAAATTCTGTAAACAAAGGGAGTATCATTATTGTTATTACTATCATCCTCATAATCATGATTATTATTAAAAACACAAGCTTATAAAAAGCAGGCTTGGGAAATTATCATATTGAGCACACTTTGTGAAAACACCATTCCCTAGCAGAATTCAGAGTAACACAAATCTTAATTTTTTAAAAATTAGAACAGAATTTGATATTCAGCAGCACAGATTTTGACATCAAGGTTTTGCTTAAATAACATTGCTTTACAAATGTGTAAGTTCTATGGGGGTGTAAAATGGACTGTGGTCTGCAACTCAGAAGATTAATTAGCTGCAGAACAACAGTTTATATTTGTCTCTAGTTTATCCAGTTAATGAGACTGATTTTAGCTGCCATGGCAACCTAAGTTTTAAAGGTGAAAGGTCACTGACCCAGTGATAGAGCCTTACAATCTCTTTGGAGGTAGTTAATATACCAGAATTTGTCAAATACGTCTAATAGAAATGCAAAATCCTTACTGTGGATAAGATGAATGCTAGGTGTCCTAACTACACTACTAGAATTTTTAAGATTGTTGTGTTTGTGCGTCCCCCACTTCATTCTAAAAAAACCACAAAAATAGTATGGTAAAAAGTATCAAATAACTCAGTGAAGAAGAGTGGGAAAGGTGGTGTGGTTTCAGATCCTAAAAACAAAGAATGCCATGAAAAACATTAATATTCAATAAGATAACTGGGACATCAGCTTGGTGAAATGCTATACATTTTGGTTCTCATTGCAGCAATGGAGGCAGCCCATCCCTTCTGAGGTCACTTAACTAAAGGAGGTGAATTGTGTCTCCTCATGGGGGATTGGGCTTAAACAATGTCACATGACACCACAATAACATTTATGGAAGAAAACCTAGAAACGAAACACTGAATTGTACAACTTCTAGGAATTTCTCAGATCTCTATGGTAAACAACTTTGAGATCTGGGAAACTCCTAACGCATTGCGTTATGTGGTGACATTGTTTCCTAGTTTTTTACCAAAATGATGTCATGGCATGGCATGGTGAGGGAACAAACGGCAAGAAATTGTCCACCAATGACAAGCAGGCCTTCAACGTATGTTCACTTCAACATGAGTATCAAACTTGTACTGGTTCTGTTCACAAAACCTAACAGGTCCTTTGCCAGATGGGTTGCAGGTTCACTGAATGGTAAAGGTCTATCTGAAGGGCCCTGTGGAGTCAAACCTCTACAGTAGCACAAGAACAAATATAAAACGTTGCAAAAATCAGTGGCTGGAATCCAGTTAATTTATTTAATACTTTATACAGGCATTCTTTTCATGCAGAATAGGAGCCTGGCAGCCATGCATTTCAGCAGCATTACACATGCAATCACCATATAGTGTGAATAGAGCACTGTGCCGATTTTTTTATCTGAGTAAAACTTCCAATCCCCCAAACCAGAACCCTAGAAAACCAGAGTTCTGGTTCACATTGATGGAAACTACCTGCATGGAAAATCTATACATCACCCTATTCATATGTTAGTTGCACATATTACATTCTTGAAACATACAGCTGGTGAACTTTTGCCCCATGTGAACAAAATATTATGTCTACAGAAAACTTGCATGTGGACTATATGCTTGTGTTTCCTGGACAATACTACATGGCAACCTTCTTTCAACTTGATGGAAACTGTAGTTTGGAATTTTTTAGGAACATCTCCAGTATATTTTTGTATCTCTTAGGTCTCTGATAATGAATATTTCCCTTCAGTCTAAGTGTAAAGAGGGGATTGGAATGTGATGGTTTCTTACTGGCACCTGTTTTTAACTGTTTCAGTTTGTGTTATCTCTTGCTTGGCGCTCTTCCCAGACTGGTCTAGCCTTGTGTGTGAAAGTATCTGAAAAGGTGGACCCAAAAGTTCTCTACATATCTTTCTGTACTTTTGAAGTTTAGTTCTCTCAAGGACCATGTCTCATCTAGCCATATTAAAGATCTTTCTGCTTTCATGAAGATTCTACTGTATGGACTCAGTTTGTTACACTAAGTTTCTGAAGAAACCAAGACAATTGTTATGATCGCTATGTATTTTGTCCATCTGTGCTATCACCTCCTAACACTTCAGTTTATGTAGAAGCCTTTATACATTTAGTCTGAATCCAACTAATTCAAGGTATCCCAGATTTATGATGGAGACTTGCTTGAAAATGCATCTGAAGTTCTGCTTAAAAGCAGCTAGGCTGGGAAGCAATATTGTGAGGCTTCCTATTCAACTCCCCAAGAAATCCATGATACCTGAGAATAGTGTTGACCAGATCTTCAACTTATTTTGCGGCTCAAAGTAGGCCCTGATCATTTCCTCCTACAGAGCAAATCAGTACCACAGTGCTACTGGGCTTAGATTTGACTGCTGATGGAAGGCAACAACAGCTTCAAATCACACCTATTGCCTCTTGCTCTGTTACTGACTGAGAGTGAGATGAGCTGTGGAAGATCTGATGGCATCTCAGGGGCTTACCTTGATCTTGACCAATTGTGGTATGGGGTAGGAAGAAAATGCTAAACTAGTGATTTTTTTCCCTGAAGTCGCTTGGAAAATGTTTCCTGCTTGCTGTGTGGAGAGCAGGAAATGTTATTCCCACCCACAGCCTTAGGAGCTCTTACTTTCATTTTTGCCGCAACTCCTACCCACAATTTTCTGCCACTGCAGGATTCTCTACCCACCATTTGCAGAAGGTTCCCATGGAGGTTTCCTCTGTTTGCAGCTCATCTGCTCATCATTTCCATCTAAAAAATACATGAATAACGTTATTTTTCACTGCCGATTTGGCATACTGCTTCCTTTTCTCCTTCCCATCCACAAGCCAACCTACCTTTATGTGCCACCGACAAGCCAACCTCCCTTTATTTATCTTCCCTCTCTTCCCCCGGCAGCCTCTACTGGGCAAAACTATGATCCAGTTATGTGGTGATGGTCACCAGGCCCAATTGTGTGATGAGGAACTAGCAAGGACTTGTAATAAGCACCTCATTTTCCCCTGTATCATCCTCTCCACATATTTCCTGTATCCCTCCTGCTGGCAACCCACATATCCTCATATTTCCCTGCTTTCTTATTTCCTTCCTATTCATCAATCAACCTGCCTTTTATCTGCCCCATCATCATCAACTATACTATTTACTTCTTTTGTGCCCCACATTTATCCATGGTGGGAACCCAAATCAGCTTACATCCTTTCACAACCTCTGGGTGAGGTGGGTTAGGCTAAGAATAGGTGACTGGCCTAAGGGGATCCAACAAGCTTCCACTGCAATGTAGTAATTTGAACCTGGATTTCCCAGATCACTGTCTGAATCTCTAACTATTATACTATACTGGCTTTCTGGGTGGCTGCTGTTGAACAGTAGCAAGGCTTGGTAAATCATACAGTTATACAGAAGCAAGTCTTCTGGTGGTCGCTGTTGGACCTAATCCACATGTGTCCTCTCTCAAAAGGCCAAAACAGCCATCCTAATTATTACTGGCAGCAAAGGCTTTATTACATAATATGTGTCATCATGTTTCAACTGACCTATTGGGACCCCAGCAAGGGTTTTCAAGTCAAATGAGAAGCACAGATGATCTGCCATTGCTTTCCTCTTCATAGTCTTCCTTGGTGGACTCGCATCGGAGTACTGACCTTGCTTGGCTTCCAAGATCTGATAAAATTGGGCCATGCCACACTGCTTTCCCTCCCAAAGGCTTTGTTACTTGGAGTGATTTGTACTATGTGAACCAATCCCTTGTGTACATAATTTCAGGAGCCTAGATAGCAATTCATGGACAAAGACTGGAGGCCATGATATTTGAGAGTGAAGACATCAGAAGAAATGTTAATGGGAAAGAAACTGAAGCTCATGCTATATGTGATGACAACAGACCTATGTGACAGAATTACGATGCTGCCAAGTTCCTATAAGGGGGAGGGAAGAAGAAATTCTAAAGTGATTTCCTTTCCATGTTACCCTCTCCACTGCTCCTCCTTTTCTATGCCTCAGACTCATAGCAGTGAGGACTTGTGCCAACATCTTTCTTTGAGCTGTAATGGTCCCCAGGCCTTCAACCCACCAAGAACTTTCCTGGTGGGCTTAATGGCCAATGCCCCTGAAAAAGTCACAATAAAAACAAAGGCAGCATGCCATGACAGAATGTTAAAGCTCAGGCAGGCAGGCTGGCAGACCATAAATTTCATAACCAAGAAGAAAACCTAAAGGTTGCATTCTACCAACAAAAAGGGGAGAATGAGAAAAAAGCATGCAAGCATTCAAAGAGATCTCAAAGAATGGCAGGTTTGTGAAATTTATTTTTCTAGCCAATAATTTGGCTAGATCAGGGTACTGAGACCTCGGCTCTCCAGATGTCGGAACTACCGTTCACATCAGCCCTCTGTCAGCATGGCTGATGAATTGGCCATACTGGTAGGGCTGATAAAGAATTATAATTCCTCAATCGACCGAATTCTGAGCTGAAATTCAAGCATAAATGGAACTTACATGTTCAGTGCTGTGGCCATTAGCAGAGAAGGCTTTGAGCATGATAAGGTGTGGCATGTAAAAGTCCTCAGAATCAGTCACCAGCATCTCAAACAGATCTGGCAGCAAATGACATGAAAGTAGGGTTGCCAGCTCAAGGTTGAGGAACACCTGGAGATTTTGGGGTGGAGCCTGAAGAGGGTGGGGTTTGGGGAGGAGAGGGAATTTAATGGGGTAAAATACCATGGATTCCACCTTCTAAAGCAGCCATTTTCAACAAATGAACTGATCTCTGTCGGCTGGAGATCAGTTGTAATAGTGGGAGGGCTCCAGCCATCACCTTGATATCCTGGAGAGCTACTGCTAATCAGAGGATACAGCACTGTACTAGAAAAAACAATGGTCTGACTCAGTATAAGGCAACTTTGTATGTCCTATGCCCTTTGGGAGGAAGTCGAGAAAACAGGATATGGAACTAGATGGCCTCCCCAGATCCTAAGGACCTTAAATAGTCCAATCCAGCATGGCTTCTCTATGTTCTTAACAATAATCAAAATTGAGGAGGTGAGAGCTAAGAAAAACTTGCTTTGCAGATGGCAAAATAGTGCTTATCCACTGTGTGTAGTCTGGAAGCGCTCGTAGGCTCAACCACAGTGAAACGCCGTTCCCCTGGAAGTTTCACCTCCTTGATTTTGTCCCCACAACAGTTAGGCTGAGGGCCAAACTACATGTTACGTGCAACGCAGGTGTCCTGACTCTGTGTGGCTCCAGATATTACAGAGGGGAAGGAGATGCTTCAGACTTAGGCACCTAAGACCTGAATTGTTTCACACACAACATGAGTTTTGGCCCTGATGGAATGTCTAGCATAGAGAACTTCATGAAACACCAAAGATGTGACTTGAGCTCAAGTTGCTTTATTCTTAATTCATCATTCTAGCCACTACACCACACTGACCTCTTTCAACAGAATGTGAGGTTGGTTGTTGATGTAAGTACTGATTGAGGAACTGGGTCACGTTCTACTCTAGGATTCCTCGAGATGTAACCAGCGAATCTCCTAAGGGCACAGCTCAACAGGAGCCTCTACCAAGTCTGAAAAAGTCCAGCTGAGCATATACCGTTTGGCAGATAATAATGAGAATCCAAAAGAAAATATGTTTTCCTGTTATATGTGGCAAAATGGGGTATAGACCACCAGTGGTGCCTCACAATGCCAAGCTTATTGAAAAGCTTGCTATTTACTGATCTGTCATCAGGATGTTCTGTTTCGCAAACATTCTCCTACTTACTTAAAAGATTACATAGTAAAATAATGGTATTTGTGCTTTTTTCTTATCATTGTTCTTATAATCAATATTTATTTTATTGATGTAAAGTTTAAAAGGGGTGGGGGAGAATGATGCAGTGCGTGCGAATGACCACTAGGCTACAACGTTGTTCATCTTGTAAAAGTTTTGAAATTTTATGGCCTATTTTAATAGCTGAATGCCATGTCTATAATATTACTGAAAAATACAGTAAGTGTGATGCAAAATTAATACAGGAAGGTGAGGACTGCATTGCATTTCCAGAGCTAGATGCCTTCCCTTCCTCTTCTTCTTCTGGCTGTATTAGTTTGTAACGACTCCAGCATTGTTTTTCATAGCCTCACAACAGTGTTTAAGATGCCTGTGCTTCATGCTGGGATACATTTTTATCAACTGTATTATTTAGCTGCAGAAAAAGACCTCATCACAGACCCACAATTTATGTGCTAAGCTCAAGGGATCAGCATTGCATCTTCTACTGTTGTTTAATTTATTTTTATTCTTTCAGAAAATGTCACAGCCACCTGGGACAAATGCCAGCTTACTTTTTCATAAATAAAACCCCCTAGGATAATTTATAGATAAAATTGAACATTGGAAAGCAAGTTAGATTGTGAAGTTTAAAAATCTATTCTTCTTCATTATTTGCGCCATAATATCATTGAAATGCACATGGGGGATCGTAAAATTAATCCATCTGAACATTCTGTAGAGTCTGAAGCTCTAGAGTTGTTCTCTAAAAATTCTGAAAAACAAAAACATCACAGCAGGAGGGAAGGCTTGGAAGGGAGATATGGGCTTTATATAGATGTTTAATGTACCTGTTTGTAGGCTGTCTTCAAATCCACTATTTGCTCTTCTCTATATGATAGTAGATGGTTTTGAGCATCTGGGCAAAGCTATTAGTTTTAGCTACATCTTTGAACCACTGACAGCAAGACTAAAAACTAAATAAGCTCAAGCAAGATTTGTTTAGCCAAAAAAAAATCTCAAGCATATCAAAGAAACATAAAATTGCCTTTTAACCACAAGCTATCCCTCCTCTAATTTTTGCTACTTGGTGAGTCTGTGGTTTGGGAAGAACATCTCCTGTGCTTGCAGAAGCTTCCAGATTCAGTCCCCTACATTTCCAGTTAAATATATCAGTTGAGGTGAAAAGTCTCCACCTAGACAGCTGCTGCCAAAGCAGGCAATGCTGAACCTATGGTCTGACTCAATATAAGGCAGTCAACATATCAGTAGGGAGTAGTTTTCACTATGGGATTATTATAATTTCCTCTAGAGGGTAAACAGCAAAATTTCCATCTTTGGTAGATTCCGCACCGCACAACTATAATGTCTTTGAGACATTATATAAAGCGTTTTGGGAAAGAAGTTCACACAGGTCTCTTCCCCAAAATGAGTTCAGCCCATTATATTTCTCTCAGGTTTTTCCAAAATCACTAAAATAGCAATCTCCTCCCCCCCACCCCCCCGCCTGGGTTGAAGATGATTCCTGCCTGTTGGCCGCAGGCAGGAAATGCTTTATTTCTCCTGTCCAAACTTCTTACTTTTGTTTCCGCTGCTCGCGCCTGCCATTTTGTGTACTGCAGGAGATTCTCTGTGGCGATTCCCCACGGAAGTTTCCTCTGCTTGCAGCTCTTTCATTCGCTATTTCACTGTCAAAAGTAGACGAATAAAGTTTGTTTCGCCTAGTGATCCCATGTACAAGTTGTTTTTCCTTTTTTTGTTTTGTTTTCAGGATGATGTCTGCAAAGCAGCATCAGCATGATTAGTGATGCTGCAATATGCACATATCTGTATTAAAAAATAAACAGCGTAATGGTTAAAGGCAGGTGTAATGGTTAAAGGCAGGTGGACTCTAATCTGGAGAACCAGGTTTGATTCCCCACTCCTCCACATGAGCAGCAGACTGTTATCTGGTGAACCAGATGTGTTTCCGCACTCCTACATTCCTGCTGAGTGACCTTGGGCTAGTCACAGTTTGTTCAAAACTTTTTCAGCCCCACCCACCTCACAAGGTGCCTATTTTGGGGAGAGGAAGGGAAAGGAGTTTGTAAGTTGCATAAATCCAAACCGCTCCTCCTCCTCCTCCTCCTCCTCTTCTTCTTCCTCCTCCTCCTCCTCCTCCTCCTCCTCCTCCTCCTCCTCCTCCTCCTCCTCCTCCTTCTTCTTCTTCTTCTTCTTCTTCTTCTTCTTCTTCTTCTTCTTCTTCTTCTTCTTCTTCTTCTTCAAAACACCTTGGTTAGCATTTAGTAGGGCCTCCAGGGACCAGAAAAGTTGTTTTGAGAACTGGAGCTGCCTGAGAGGCTCCATTGTCCTCCTCTAATGTAGCTCATTCTTACAAATGTTTTTTTTATGCAGTACTCACCAGTTCTGAGTACTGGCACTTGTGGGGATGGGGCCATCCCCATTGCTGAGGAGGGATTGGTAGAAATCAATGAAACCTTATATATGAGTACCAGCATTTTTTTAAATAAAAAAAAAGCACTACTTACAAAGCAGGTCTTTTTTCCTGCTTTGTGTCTAAAGACTGACAGCAGCGAGTCCATCTAGTTATTACAGAACAATCACAATAACAGTGACAGGCAATCACCGTCACTCAGGCTGGATTCCCCTCTTACCGAGCAATAATTTTCATTTCAAAATGGAATCAGATCACTATCTTCTGTGACTTCATTAACCACAAACTTCTAAAAATAGGTTAAATACTCAAACACTCAGAAAAGGAAAATTATATTTGAAGAATTTAGTTAAGGAGGGGTTCAGCCCTAAGGCCAGCCTGCTCAGGATTGCTTAAGTGCTTAGGATACCAACTAAACGTTACAGCAGCACAAAGTGGAGTTACACTGGCAATGCTGTGCCAATGCCAGGAAACAGACACGGATAGTACAATGGCAAAGTCAGTATCCCAAGTCCTCTTTACCCATGTTCCATATTGGCAAAAGATCCTGGCATAAGTATAGGGTGATGTCAGCATAGTATAGTAGTTAGGAGCAGGTGGACTCTAATCTGGAGAACCAGGTTTGATTCCCCACTCCTCCACATGAGCAGCGGACTCCTATCTGGTGAACTGGATTTGTTTCCCTGTTCCTACACTTGAAGCCTGTTGGCTGATCTTGAGCTAGTCACAGTTCTGTCAGAAGTCTCTCTGCCCCACCTACTTCACAAGGTGCCTGCTGTGGGGAAAGGAAGGGAAGGAGTTTGTAAGCAGCTTTAAGACGTCTTACGGTTGAGAAAAGTGGGATATAAATCCAAACTGGCTGATTACGCACAAAACATCTGCTGTGTGATGGGAGAAAATGCCGCAGCAAGATTTTTCTCCAGCCCCACTTTCGCTTTCTAGTCTCCCTGTGGTGAGACCACTTCTGGCACAAATTTAATTTTGCTTCAGTGCCAGAGTGGGGAGATTTTCCAATGAGCACAGTTTTGCCCCGGACCCATTCCCTCCGTCCATGGTCAGCCTGCCTAGCCCCAGGAGTAAACAACAGTGCTCTGTGCTCTTTCTGCCATAACACCTATTCAGCCAGGGTGCATCTGAAGATACTGATTAAGTCCCTAGGGTTGGTCAATACTAAAAAAATTCGGTAAAATTCGGATTTGGGTATTTGGGGGCATAAAATGATTTGTATGCCCGAATCCGAATCATAGCCGATTTGGATATGCCCGAAAATTCGGGTAAATCCGAAAAATTCGGGTCTGTTTTATTATTTTTTTTAATTTTTGGAGTTTTTACACGTTTTGGACTGCAGGGGGCGCAATTTTAAAGCTAGCAGCACTAAACTTTCAGGATATCTTCCGGAGACTGTTCTGATGATTCTCCCCAAGTTTGATGAAGTTTGGTTTGGGGGGGGCAAAGTTATTGACCCTCAAGGGTGCCCCATCCCCCATTATTTGGGCAATGGAAGCTAACAGGAGATGGGGCTGCCACTTTTGAGGCATCTCATAACTTTGGAATCCCCCTGAAACCCAAACTTCACCAAATGTGAGGGTATCATAAGGACAGTACATGTATGATCGGATAATTTTGAGGCCCTGACGTAGTAGCTCTAAAACTTCATGCAATCACAGCCCAAAGCAAATTCCCCAGATTCTGTGCTCTGTAGTGGCTGGCTGGCTCTATTGCAGCTAATGAGGGAAATTTCTGTGGGAGGGCGCTGTGGAGGCACATTTCTCATGGTAAACCCATTGCAAAAAAAATTTCAGGGTGTCTTCAGGAGAGTCTCTTCATGACACCATCCAGGTTTGGTGACCGTTGCTTCAAAGGGGTTCAACTGTTATGGGTACAGGGTCCATCTCCTACTGCCCCATAAGCAAAGTTCCCTCAAACTCTTGGATGGTGTCATCCAGAAGACTCCTCCCTGGAAGATATGTCCCCTGAATGTTTTGTGACTGTACCTTGATGAATGTGCACCCCACAGCCCTCCACCAGAATTTCCCCATTGACAGCAATGCAGCTAAGTCACTGCAGAACAAAGAATCTTGGGCAAATTTTTGGGGGTGCCTGCAGGGGTGCATTTTTAGATATATCAGCACCAAAATATCAGGGTATCCTCAAGAGACTGTCCTGATGACACCCCCAAGTTTGGTGCAGTTTGGTTCAGGGGGGCCAAAGTTATGGACCCTCAAATGGGTAGCCTTCATCTCCTTAGTTCCCATTGGAAAGAATGGGGGATAGGGGCACCCCTTTTGGGGGTCCATAATTTATTTATTTATTTATTTATTTATTTATAATTATATTTATAAAACTGCCCCATCCCCTAAGGGCTCTGGGCGGTGAACAACAAGAATTATCGACAATATGGCAATAACAATATCATTTAAAATCAATAGCATTATTAAATATAGAGATTACATAAAATTACTAGGCATAAACCATTAAGCCAGTGTTTCGTATAAAACCATAAAACCATATGGCGCCTCCAGTATTAGACTCAACAATAAGAACCCCTCCCCGGAAGAGAGAGGAGCGGTATAGATGTTGTAGCTCCCAGGGTGAGTAATAGGGAGGGGCAGGCAGCGAGGCATACACTATCAGCGGCACGGCTCTCCCCAAAGGCCCGGTGGAACAATTCGGTCTTACAGGCCCTGCAGAACTCTCCAAAGATCCCGCAGGGCCCGGACAGTTGAATGGTTAAGGAGAGTGTTCCACCAGGCTGGGGCCAGAACCATAAAAGGTCCCTGGGTCCCGGGGTGGGAGGGGCCAGCCGATCATTGAGGGGCCGGGGACCACCAGTAAAATTGGCCTCTGCTGAAGCCGCAGAGGCCGTGTAGGGCAAACATATGGGGTAAGGCGGTCCCCGCGTACGAGGGCCCCAGGCCGGGCGCAAAGCCTTTAAAGGTTAATACCCATACCTTGCAATGGATGATGCGGAACTCCGCACTGGGAGCCAGGGTGCAGCCTGGCGCAATACAGCGAACTGGATGTGGATCACGGTAGGCACCTCCTGTAAGTATTAGGCGCGCTGCTGCATGCTGGCCCAGCTTGAACTTCCAGATCAGGCACAAGGGTACGCCAGCGTAGCGCGAATTTAAATAGTCTAACCTGGAGGTGACCGTTGCATGGATCACAGTGGCCAGGTCAGCTTGGGAGAGGAAGGGGGCCAGCCGTCGGGCCTGACGAAGGTGGAAAAACGCAGCCCGGGTTGTATGGGCCACCTGGGTCTCCATTGAAAGAGACGAATCCAGGTGGACCCCCAGGCTGCGAACAGAGGGGGCCGGTGCCAATGAGGCCCCCTCCCACACCGGCGGCTGGAAATCCCCAACCTCCCCTTCGCGTCCTAGCCAGAGGATCTCCGTCTTCGATGGGTTTAGTTTTAACCTGCTCTGTTGCAACCAACCAGCGACCACCCCCAAACAGTGCTGTAGAGCTGCAGGGGCGATGGCTGCTCCCCCCTCCATCAACGGAATGAGCTGAGTGTCATCAGCGTACTGGTGACAGATCAGCCCAAAGCTCCGTACCAACTGAGCAAGGGGTCGCATATAGATATTAAATAATAGTGGAGATAGAAGCGCACCCTGGGGCACACCGCACTGAAGCGGGCACCGTCGGGAGGCCTGATCTCCGCACCTCACTTGCTGAGTCCGGTCCCGGAGAAACGAGACAATCCACTGAAGGACAGTGCCCCGCACTCCGGAAACGGCCAGGCGGTGGGTCAAAAGATCGTGGTCGACCACATCAAACGCTGCGGTGAGATCTAGTAACACCAGCAGCGCCGATCCGCCTCGGTCAAGCTGCATACGGAGCGTATCTGTGACGGCGACAAGAACGGTCTCCGTCCCATGCCCAGCACGGAAGCCGGACTGGAAGGGGTCAAAGGCCGATGTGTCCTCCAGGAAACCCTGAAGCTGCTCCAACACCACTCTCTCAATTACCTTCCCCAGAAACGAAAAATTCGAGACTTCCCCCCCCCTAAACCAAACAGCACCAAACTTGGGGGGTATCATCAGGACAGTCTCCTGATGATAACCTGAATATATAGTGCTGATATGTTGAAAAATGCGCCCCCTGCAGGCTGAAACGTGAAAAAACACCAAAAAATAAAAACGCAATTCAGCTGGTGATCCGAATCTCATGGATTCGGACCTGATAGGATTCGGACAGCTCAGATTCGGACCCTGCTCGTCCAAATCCGTCCAAATCAGTGCAGATTCGGTAAAAATCCAGATTCGGACTGTCCGAATCTCCAACCCTAGGCACCTCTTCTAAGCACTATATATGCCATCCTCCCTGATATTTATAATTCAGAGGTAGAGACAGGGCATAGGACTACATCTCTCTCTACCCTCAAGCCAATGCATATTCAACATACACATGGAACTGGGGAGAACGCCACAAAAAAGACACTTTGCACTAAAAGGGAACAGCCGAATATGGGGGCCAAACACAGTTACAGCATACTGCTAAAACTGCTCTGCTCACAATCCTTATAAGGATGCTGCTTAAACTGGATCCTCCATCCCTCAAATGGGGATGCGAAAGGTATCCACTCCACACAGGAAAGAAAGGGAGAGGGAAATCTTGCTTCAAATGTGGACTGTTGCATATTCTCCCCTTACCCTCCATTCCACAATGGGCTGACAACCCTGACAACCCTTACTCCCTCAACAGTTGCAACCAGCATCTCCCATGTAGGGAGCACAAGGTAAGTGTGCACAGTGCAGAAAGGCCACCCCTTGGAAATATGATAACTGGACACCCCTCACAACTTTGGTAAAATCTCACGATCATGTAACCTGAGGTGCAAGCCGGGGGGGGGAGCGCAGTCACTTTTCTCGGTGACTAATAGCCACTCCAGAGGGAAGGCGGCTTGGTAAAACCTGACACGGTATCTTCAGATGAAACCTGACCGTGTAGGTGTGGTGGAAGGGGAACAAGAGCAATTACTCCCATTCTGCAGATGCTCCACTGGCACCTGGATTCAGTTTAAGGTACTAACTATCACATGCAAAACCCTTCATGGCTTTGGACCCTCTTATCTGCAAGGCTGCCCCCCCCCCATTTGCCACCATGACATCTTCGCTCATGTCTGTAGAGGCTTCTTCAGATGCCAACTTGCAAATGGGTTAAATCAGCAACTGCCTTTACATGTGCTTTTTTTTTCAGTGTCATTCTCATTTTATGGAATGGTCTGCATGTGGAGGTTAAGAGGGCTCCTGGCTCTTTGCAAATGATTCAAAATGGAATTATTCAAGAACTGCACAGATAATAGGATTGTACTATACAAAATGGTTACAAACTTGCTTGGACAAAGGATTAGGGTCCATAGTGCTGCACAAACCATTTCTAGAAGTAGTATCCCGTTATGTAATTTTTGCAATGCTTAATGTGTTATGTTAACACTTATGCTAGGCTTCATTTTTTCTGGCTGGTTCCAGACTACACTCCCAATGTACCGTTTGTTGAATATCCCATTCATACTGATTGTATTATATTAACTCAGTATGTGTAGTCTGTCTTCTGTGTGTAAGAAATAAATAAATAAATAAATAAATAAATAAATAAATAAATAAATAAATAAATAAATAAATAAATCTCATCAAATCTCGGAAGCTAAGCAGGGTCAGTATGTAGAAGGAAGATCACCAAGGAAGACTCTGCCTCTCACCTGCCTTGAAAGCCCCTTGCTGGGGGTTGTCATAAACCTGTTGTGACTTGCTGGCACTTATATACATAATAGCCACTCCAGTGATTGATACTGTTGGCCAAGTGCTTATAATGCTCATGCGCACATCCCCAATAGAAGCAGAAGATCCAGTGAGCTTCCTGTAAAGGTTGGAGAGGTATTGATTACTTCAAAACAGGGCTGCAAAACACACTCCTGCCGTGCCAGCAGTAGCGTGTGGAACAGGCAGGAACAGCATCCAGTTGCCCTACGCTTTCTTGCTGCTGCTCCCATCTTCCACTCTTCCTCCTTCATCTCTTTATGAGTGCACAGATGGAACAGAGATTTCCCGGCTACCCTCCCCCCTATTTCTTCAAATAAGTATCAGAAACGCTTTCCAGAGTGGTAAAATATGCATGCATACAAAAATAACAATGTATACAAGACTATATCCATATAGAAGAATATAAGGTGTACCCATTTCTTAAAATATGTAATCTTGGAAACGCAGTTGAGAATTTTCATAAGAGGCAAATTTGTAAATTAATTATTTTTTTTAGAATTTTTTCCTCCACAGAAAAAAAAAAGGTCTCTAGACACTCTCAGAGAGAAGAGAACAACAGGGCTGGCTAACCAGCTCATTCTCTTTTGTGGAGTTCACAATGACTGAGAAGTAAATTGCTTCTTAATAAGTTTTGTATTCTCCAGGGGTATAGTTAAAGGGTTAATTTAACGCTTGACCCATTAAAACCACTGAGTGCAGTGAGAACCTTGCACGGCTGATCAGATGATTATTTCTGGAAGATAAGTGGTTGAAAACTGAGCTCCACTAGTTCAGGTAATCAAGGGAAATCGGCATAAAAGAGAAGATGCGGCTGAGTAAAAACAGACCAGTTACCTGAGATTCTATTACTTGTCGTCTTTCAAGCATAATAATGAGATTATAGTAACCCTAAACTGACTGAAAACAGAAATCTGGCTGTCTGTCAAGTTCATTGTGTTTGGTTTTACAACACTCCAGATCTGGTTCCTCTCTGAACCTGCCATAATTATACCAGGAAGACAAACTCAAAGAAACTTTTTTCAACCACAGTTTTTTGTCAGGTTTTGGCTTATGACCAGTGTACCATTGTTAATAACATGAAAAATCTCATCAGTGCTTATTCTGTCCCACGACTAACCAGTGTTAAGCAGTAGAGCTATACAAGAATACGTCCCCACAATATTTAAGATTACACCTGTCACAGATTCTTCATGACTTTGTTATTGATCCATGAACATTCTGTAATCTTACAGTTCTTTGACTGGAAAAGTTTTTCTTCATGTGATATTTATACCAAAACACCCAACCAAACCAAGAAGCTAATTCTGAAATTTGAAACATACTTATTTTTAAGTAAGTTCTGTTAAAAATTGTGCGTCTACTACTAAGTGTTTAGAAATGGGCGCGATTCTGGCGAGGCTACCATACTGTAAAATTTAACATCTTCATATAATATTTGCTCCTGAATATGTCCTGGAGGTTTGTAAAGGTGCAAAGTTCTCCTAAGTTTCATGCTGCTCTCTTGTATTTTATGCTCTTATAAGAGCCAGTGTAGCTAAGTCAAAAAGAATTGAAGACAAGAGAGGACACTGTATGGTTCCCACAGACCACTAAAAAGGTGTCTGCTACTAATGTATAATATTTAGAAACATTCATTATGTGACACTTGGACACCAGGTTGTGTTATCATTCCTCTGGTGGCTGCTGGGGGTAGTAGAAGAATTATGAAAACTTCTATAGGCAGTAGTATGTGTGGTAGAAATGAATATACTATTTGGCTTCTGTTTTCCAGTGATTGTGGCCAAGGCTGCTGCAAGAGACAAAATTGGGGAGACAAAATTCCTGGGACACATCTGCTGGAGAGCTCTTGAAGTCAATGCCATGCTGCATTCAGAATGCATCTCAATTTATTTTACCTCTGATGCAGCTCTGCACTGCAACTACTAGGGGTGCAGAGAAGTCAAAGAGAGTAAACAAAGAGCTTTGGTTTCTACACTTTTCTGCAAAATGTACGACAAGGAGGCAAACACTTTCATATTCTGCTAAACCAATCCAGCACTGGAGTAAGGCAAGACCAGCAGTATAGTTGATGGCTGCTACAATCATTGACAAGATGCAACCTCCTAACAAGGTGATTTTTCCAGCAGTCTTTCCTTCTTCCTTTCCTTTCACTGTTCTCTATAGTTCTGTTTGCTCAGCCAGATCTTTCCTGTTAGTATGTTATAGGGGAAAAAAAACTTTTCCTCTTTTCTTAATTTCTCTTCCTCTTTCCAACATTTTATCCTCCTTTATTTTGCTCTCTTCCTTTCATGATCAGCCTTCATTTCTCTTTCCCCGTTCTAATCCCACCTTTATTTGTCAGTCTTAGTCTCAACTTTTTCTCATCCCTGGTTGGCAACTTAGAACATACTTAATAAAGTGCTTGGTATAGCAGCAAACCTTTGTTAATATTATGAACAGAAGGGGGAGTTAATATTTTTCTATAATTTATCAAACTAGTAAAAGAATGCTCCCACCTTTACATATGGTAACAGAACATTAATCTGTTTTAGTGGCGACACATGTGGAACGTAAGTTATAACTTCTTCACCCACCCCAATTAATTACATGTCAACCCCTGCACAGGCAGTGGGTTGTTGTATTGGTGGAAGATCTACTATCCCTTTGTAAATACTACTTTGCTACTGTGGGCATTTAGCTTCAAGACATATGAACAAACGATACAATCTTTTTAGAAAATATGTCAGCAAAATAAAACTCAAGGATCCCCGCTTTTATCATCCAGCAGCATTAGATTATTACTTTGCCCTTCTTTTTATGCTAGGTAAAATTAAATAGATTTCATATAGATTTATTTACTAAAAAAATATTGTGATACAAAGTGTTTTTGAACCAGTGTCTGCTATTTCAGGCGTAAGAAATGTATCCTACATTGGTACACATATGTGTGTACAAATACAAAATTAGACACAAGGTTTGGATCAGGGTCATACAGTGAGGCCCTGATGGAATGGTGACTGTCAGCAGCCCTGATTGGGACAATTTTGCTTTTGCTGGAGAACCTTGCTTGGCAGTATTTGAGGAATGAAGGAGAAGAAGTAACACTGTACTTCAGAGTGGATGCTCCATTCCTAGACAGTAGCTGACAATATCCATCAGCAGGCCAATAGAACAATTCACCCTGAATGCTACTAATAATTCTCTGGGCATTGGCCCTGTTCCTGCCTCTACTTTGGAGAGCCAACACTATCCAGTGGGGGGTGAGGCCCCTTCTACTCCAGTTGCTCTGGGAGGTCATTCAGTGCCCTTTGCTCCAATCCTCTTTTTCTTCTTCCTTTTCTCTTAGTCATTTTTCTCAAGTTTATTGCACCTGTGTGAGTGGGATGTATGGGGGGGTGGGGATGAATGAGAAACAGAAGTGGCAAAGAAAGCTTACCCATGAGGAGAGATGGAGATGTGATTCATTAACTGAAGGGGGGAAGGTGACTTGTAAAAACTGCAAAACAATGAGTTATGAAGAGAAAGAGGAGCACATAATCTCAAAAGATGTATAACAGAGGCGCCAGTCTCAGTGTAAAACTGATTTTCTCATGAAAAATTCAAAAAATTAAATCAAGTACAGGTTTATGGCTAAAGACTATGTGAAACTGTTTTTTTTTAAATTACCAGTTTTAAAACTTTAATGTCTAGATTCAAGATAACATATTGGGATGTGGCCGAGGTCCTTCAAGAGATGATTCTCAAAGAGCTGCATTTTCTGAACCATGGAATGATGCCCACAAATAATTTATGTGATGAGATACTTTGACTTTCCCACAGTAGCTCTATTCAAATAGACTGCAGTTACACAGTAATGGCAGTACCTACTTAAATCTTTTGTTGAACCAGTCTCTGTTGGGGAAATTATCTTTTATCTTGAAAGGAGTCCTGTGAGCCTCAAAGCTCACTCTTGTCATTTTTGTAAAAGGTGTCACCATATTGACATTCTGCCTAGCCTTTCATAGTGATTGAACACTGTGTTTGTCTTCTTGATATTACAAATGTTATGAAGATATAAATTATTTAATAAAACAAAACTGAAGAGCAGGGAAGTGCCAGATCCCCCTGAGACATTTTTTGTTTCTTTCAGAATTCTTTCAATGTTTTGCTCAAGCAAGACGCTCCAAATTTGCTTTAATTTAGGAGTGAGCAGTTTTTTCTTGTACCAATACATTATGATGTCCTTATAGAAACTCCTTTAACTTCCCCTGAAGCAGCAGGGGGAACTGTAAGCTTGACACATCTACAGGTAGCTTGAGTTTTTGTCTCTTTCCTGCGCAGATACTAAAGACCTGGGGTTTAGGCCTTTGACTCTCAGCCTGAGGGTTACATCTTAGAGTTAGGAGGAAGATCGCCTGACATACACAGAGGCTCATTCTGCACATGCAGAATAATGCGCTTTCAAACTGCTTTCAGTGCTCTTTGAAGCTGTGCGGAATGGCAAAATCCACTTGCAAACAGTTGTGAAAGTGGTTTGAAAACGCATTATTTTGCATGTGTGGAAGGGGCCCGAGAGATAAACCATTCTTTTCTCCTGCTGGGGTTTCTTTGAATTATTTCATTTCATTTTTTATTGTGAACTGTTTTGGATCCCCGCTTTGAAAGAATGAATGTCCTCAAAGATCTCTCTGGGAACAACTGCAGATTTTGTACCTAGGCAAGAAGATAGCAACTCTTTCACATGCAGATACTTCCTTATTCTTTTCTCAAAACCCTGCCTGCCTGATGAAGGTGGCACACTGCAGAAAGCGCCACTCTAGGCTGCAGATTAGAGATGCAGCCTCTGTGGAACTGTGTACCCTGAGGTGTACCTACCTGGTTAACCAGAAAAGGATGCTGCCTGCCATCCATCTGCGACACTATATGGGTCAGAGCTTTTACTGTGATGGCCATGGTCTTCCTCATAGCTGTAGCAGCATGTTTATTTACACAAATGTATTATTTAAAAAATCTGAACATGGTTATTTAAGGAGCTAAGGGCTTTTCCTGCACAACATAAATAAAATGTCTTGTAGATGTTTTAAAAAGAATTGTTTTGGCTTCTTTTTTGTCTGCATACCGTGGACAAGTAAAGCATTACACCCTAAAGCAGTTCTTTTACCCACCTTCCCCTCCCCCACACGGTTAGAGGTCTCACTTCTGTTTTCTGAGCAGCTCACACCCACCATTTTCTCCTGCTTTGGGATCCTCTGTGCCGCCCACCATTTGTGGAAGGTCTCCTCAGAGGTTTTGTCTGCTTGCAATTAATCCACCCACCATTTCCATCTAAAAAAATACAAAAAATTAAAAAAATTAAAAAATACATGTTAGTTTTCACTGCCAAGTCAGTGAATATATTGTTTTTCCTTTTCTTGTATGGGTGTTTTGAGGGAGGTTCTTCAAACCTACAAAGACACAACATGAAAATCAGCGATATGCCCATATTTTGAGTCTTCATAGCTTTCAAGACACCGTCAAAAAAGAGAGACATGTGCACCAAATCAGCAGTGAAAACTAACTTTCTTCATGATAGATAGAAATGGCAGATGGCCAAGCTGAAAGCAGAGGAAACCTCCATAGGAACCTCCTGCAAATGACAGGCGGCATGGAGAATCCCTGGAGCAGCAGAAAATGGTGAGTGCAAGCTGTGGAGAAGCAAGATCTTTAAACTTGGGTGGGAAAAATAAGACGTTTCCTGCTTTCTGCACAGCTGAATTGCACAGCAAGCAGGAAATGTTTTCAATCCTCCCCAAAACACTTATTTCAATGTTCTCAAGATGTTTTATTTGTGTTGTGCAGAAAAAGCTAATGACTCCTACTTGTGATGTCATTATTAGCCTGTGGGCTCTGGCAGATGCCCAGTTTTGCCAGTTAATTAATGTTAAGATTGTATTCCCAATAAGAAGCCCCAAACTGACTGAAATTTGACATTAGATGGAATTTAGTGGCTAGAGTTACCTTTTAAAAAATTGTCTATTGAGATTCGAAATCCATGGATGGCTTCCTCCATCCAAACACATTTATGTTTACATGCATGTATATTTAGTACTGAACAAATGATTGCATCCTGGCACCTCGATTTAAAAAATATGAACGGTAAAATTATGCAACAAAGTTTATTGAACTTTCAGGTATTTCATTTTGACATGCTCTGATTTTTCCTGTAACAATGACAAGATGCTATAAAAAATACTGCATTTTACCCAGTATAGGTCTTTATTTTATCTTGACAGATTATTGCTGGTTAAATTGTAGTGCTGACTTAAAGGCAGGACTCTTCAAGGGAGTCAGAAATTAAGGCTTCACCAAATTGTAATAAAGCTATTAAAAATGCAAACAGCAAACAGCTACCCTGTACAGGTTAGACAGCTAATCCAAACTAGCAGTTAAAAAAAAGCAGAGCAATTACACTTTTATTTAAATGCAAGGAATATGAGCAAGAATAGAATGAGGAGCCTTGTTTAAATGCATTCTTCTGAATATTTATTAGAAATAATACATGTAGTTAAGCCACTTATCTGATTTCAGTGAATAACTAAAATGCAAAAGATCAATTTTCATAATTATACCAAAGAAGTCTGTCTTTCATAAAAATCTCATTAACACCATTATTACTGAAAAATATCTCAGTATTATTATTGTTATTCTAATTATTGCAAAATGCTACTGATAATGTTGTCATAAAATTCCTTTTTAGTATCTTATTAAGGAAGAGAGACTAAATAGTCGTGTAAGTTAAATCTACATCATAAGTGGCATTATTAAAACCTTCTTTGTGTACTTGGTTAAAATACATTATGTGTATAATTACACAAATTGCTTCTGGTTTGGCAAACAGGTCTGTATAAATGTTAGCTTAGATACATATTCCAGCCACATTAAATACACATAACACATGCATGCTTAGTATATGATTTTTGTCCAAAGGAAAGGACCACTGCTAAGATTCTGCTGTTCTGTTCAGGGCTGGATCAACAACTACAACATTATGTGTGTGCCCCCCCCCCCCCATTATATACATATTTTTCTTTATATGTATATAATCAGTTGGTATAATCTACAACTCTTTTAAATTATTGATTATGTTGACCTCTATGAGCTGTTAAAATAATGTAAAAGTATAACTATTCATTATTTATCTATAATGTTTTAATATTCCCTCAGTTCCTCTGCATACATGAAAACTCAACCAAAGGAGAAAGTTCTCTAGCCTAGCCTTATCCTGGACATTTTTTTAAATCACATAATTTTTTGACATGGGAAACACCAAACACACCACCCTCCTTTGCAGCCTAATAAAGTACAACCCAAGCACTGCTTTATCTGGTAATTATCTGGTAAAAACTGAAATGACTAAACTAAAGCAACTGTACTTCAGTTACTGGAAAACTCACTGGAAAAGAAAATAATGCTAGGAAATGTTGAAGACTGTAGAAAAAGAGATGGATTGACTCAGGATCATTCCGCACACGCAGAATAATGCACTTTCAAGCTGCTTTCAGGGCTCTTTGGAGCTGTGCGGAATGGCAAAAACAGTTGTGAAAGCAGCTTGAAAGTGCATTATTTTGCGTGTGCGGAATGAGCCTCAATAAAGGAAACCATGGCCCTCATTTTTGTGTGGCCCAAACAAGGCTGTTATCAAGAAGATGTTATAGAGGTCATTGAGTGCAGCTTACAAACTCCTTTCCCTTCCTCTCCCCACAACAGACATCTTGTGAGGTAGGTGGGGCTGAGAGCGTTCCAAATAACTGTGACAAGCCCAAGCTCATCCAGCAGGAATGCTGGAGTGCGGAAGCGACTTTGATTCACCAGATAAGACTCTGCCACTCATATGGAGGAGTGGGGAATCAAACCAATCAGCATATTTTCTGTCTTTTGAAAAGGGGAAGGGCATTGCTGATCCCTTCCCAAGAAGACGAAAGCACCAGCTCCCATTCTTAGAAAATGGAAAAGGCTCCATTTTCACAGTAGCCAATGGCATGAGAAGAGCTCACATTCTGTTATTACAGTGGACTCATAGATCCTTCTCCGCCTGGGGGGAATTTGTGAGCCCCAGAAGCACAGTGTTAAAGAATGTGATAGCTTAAGGACTTAAAGACCAAATTGTTTTTTGTGACTGTTAGTTTTGTGGGTACATAGTATGTTGCTCTAGGCGCCACTGTAGTTGCAGAGAACATGGTATATACATTTAAAAATATATCTCTGAAATACAATGGAGGACCTCCAGATGCATTGTTTCCCTTCCTCACGATATTAGCAACATACAGGTCCTCGTTTCCTGCCCTCCCCAAATCTTAATGATGTGCTTTTTGCTAGCATTTTGTCAAGATAATAGTTTCATACCAAATCAATAATAAAGACTGCCATGCTATCAGAAGTTGTGCATGGAGCACTCCACCTCCTAAAGCCCATTTAATTAATCTCCTTTATCCATTTTGAAAAAAATCAAATACCTGTCTCTGTGTAACTGGGACTATGTTGCTTTAACATTACTTACTATCTGAGGGTAAATTAACTGATCTCCTCAGAGGGGGTGATATGAGTTTCAGAATTAAGTATAACTTTTATCCTACATTGCCTTTGACTGACACAAAGGAAGTGATACTTATCTTTGCTATGTCACCAGTGGCATTCACTTCTGAGCATGAATGTTAAAGCAAACAGAAACAGCTTTTATCACAGCGGTGTGTCATGATCTGCACTTAGGGCTCCATCTTACCATCCGCCATGTGGGCAAGATTTGATGTGTGCTGGAGAGCAGGGCTGAGCCGTTCCTTCCACTTCTCTCAGAATGCATTCTAAAAATACCACCAAATAGATAGAGGGTGGAAGGAATCTGTTTTTTATAACTTTCCGGAGAGAACAAAGCTTTATTTTGCTCTTTTACTAACAGGGAGCTGTCCAAGTCACCTGATGGAAGAGAATAACTTAGATTATGCTAATACTTTTTCATATCCTTGATAGGATTTATTGCGGACATATAATAAATGCTGTCGTGACTGATTCAAAGGAGAAAATATAATAGTGAACTGTACTGATCGCCTAAATCCAAGGACTACTTTTTACACCCCAAACCATTTGCTGTAATTATAGTGCATTTTGCTACCTATAAAACTCGTGTGCATATAAAATAGATCTTTAAATCATGGGTGGGGGGGAAACTTCATGAGCTACATCCATACAATGCACATAACTATGGCTTTTTCAGAGCAGTGAAAATACAGGAGCCTCCCCAAACTTGAAAGATTAACAAATCTTCATTTCTTTGTTGCAGACTTTGTTGCACGTATGCAATTTTTAAATATCTTAAATGTGTTCATCTATAAAGAGTCACTAAGGACTGCTGTTTATTTTTTTTGCTGCAATAGCATGACATAGCTGTAGGCTAACACAAAAAGACACACACACACACGCACACACGCACACACACACCATTCACCATATTTCATCCCAGGAGAGGAGGAACTACCAGTGTTGAACAGAGTAAAGGAGGAGAAATCATTGCAATGAGCCGATTGCTGGATCCAATCTATTAGAATGCTGCTAGACAGTTCACATATGAGAACTACTGTATAAATTCACAATAATGATTAGGCATCAACAAGTGGATAATGGTGGACTTCGGGGGAAAATGGCGCTTCAGCTGGTTGAGCTCTTTGGAGCTCCCTGCCACACTTTACTGAAAAGGGCAATGTGCCAGCATAACAGCAGATACAGACTGATGCTAGCCTCTCCAGCGTCTATGGTAAGCTTCTGCTTGACAAGGGAATTAGTTGGGATTGTTTATTAGACCCACCAGTTCTGAAAATATCCAAGATCAGTAAGTGCTAGCCTTCCAACTTTCAGAAGCATCTCCTCCTCCCGCTTCACTCTCTTCCTTTTCTCTTTAGTTTCATTTTCCTCATTTTTTTTATTTTTGGGTTTTTAAATTTTCTTTTATGATTTTTTTTTGTTTTGCTGGATTTGCTATACAGAGCCAAATAACTACTATTGCAGATTTTTGGAATATCATTGTTATTGTTTGTACTTATTGTTTTTTTCTTAAATCTTTTTAGTGTTTTTGTAACTTTTGGGGAAAACAAAAAAAAACCTTAAAAATCAATTGGTTAATGGATATCAAAATAATTTTGTAACATTTAGATGTAATATATGACAATTCAATGCAGTTTGTGCAATGGCGTCCTAACCAGGGTGACATCCAGGGGCAGACTGGGAAAAGGGCATTTTCCCCAGCTCACCTCATCCCCCCAAAACAGGGAGTGATAGAGGGAAGAAGGGAGGGAGAAGGAGTTGATTTGGGTACGTTGTTTGCTATTCAGGACTTGCTCCCTCCAGGCCACTGGAAACTTTCTAATATTTTGCCTGAATGGTCAATCAGTCCCCTCTAAAGTCCACTGAAGCCATTGGGTTTACAATGGCGTAGCTCTGCTTAGGATTGAATTCTTGCAGCCTGATCTAGTCCCTGGGGCAGTTGGGGATAGTGGTGCTGCTCCACCGTCACACCACCTCTAGAGGGCTTTCAGGTGTTGTGGGCAGGCAGTGAAAAGCTGACAGCTGCCTAAAAGCTCTCCATAGGACTTAATGGACTCGGTCAGCTGTCCTGTTGGCATTTCCAGGGCCAAAGTCCAGTGGAAGTCCACAAGTATTGGCTTTGCCTCCAGGAACGCCCCTGGAATGCTCCCAGTTGCGTTAGCCTCTGCCTTAGGCTAGAGCAGCTGTAGAAGTGGCAGGTGCAAGTGGGTATGGTGCCACAGAGTTCTGTGGTGCCTGCCTGTCTGCCTGCCTGCCTGCCTCCTTATTTACCCTCCTGCCTGGTGTAAGTGCAACTTACTCTGGCCCAGAGGGCAAATGAGACAATGTCCAGCGCTGCTTGAGGCCTCCCAGAGTACCACGATGTCTGCCCACCAGCATGTTTGCCCCTCTGGGGGGATAAGTGCCCCAAGGAGGCCAAATCTGCTGAACTGTGCCCGTACTGGCTCTACAATGCTATTCGCCCCCTGCCACAGGAGTGGTGATTAGTCTTTTTTACCTTGTCGGTTTGTCTTCTTTATAAAGTGTTTCAGTGTGTGCCTTGCTGTGCTTATGTGTTGCCTCAGTGTGTCCTTGTCTTTTACTTACACAGACCCCTCTTGTTTTTTGACTGTGCCTCCATAGCTGTTGTAGTTCTTAGTGAAGTAGAGAGTTATTTGAAATATTTGCTAAAATTTTATTGTTTTCTGTCTTGTGCTGTATGAGTGTCCCAATTGTAACCCAAGTACAGCACTTAAAATAAATTTAAAATACATCATATATGGTCAAATAATAAAAATTATGTACATAAAATTTATGTACATTCCTTCTGCTGGTCAGAAGCCATGACCTCCTTGTGCCACCAAATTTCTGTCATGAATGTTGGCCTC
This sequence comes from Sphaerodactylus townsendi, assembly GCF_021028975.2. Classification (NCBI taxonomy): domain Eukaryota; kingdom Metazoa; phylum Chordata; class Lepidosauria; order Squamata; family Sphaerodactylidae; genus Sphaerodactylus; species Sphaerodactylus townsendi. The sequence continues at coordinate 102,831,978 of NC_059428.1, forward strand.
CTCCTTGTGCTACTGTTCTTCAAGCTATGTGACCACATGTCAAAGTCCCTCACTGCAAGCTGCTGACTGTGTTTCTGTTTGGAATCTTTTCTGTCAGTTCCCAAACTCCCAAACACATTAGTAAACACAGGACATTAGATTGCTTCCAAAAGGTCAACTTATCCTCCTATCTGTCTGAATTTTGTCAGTGTGGCTGTCCTATGGAGTGCTGCAGTACCTCTGAGTGATGTCCAATTTAGATGAAAAACCATATACAGATCTGAGAATATGGGGGATCCTTTCATTAGGGGGATTTTTCCACTGAAACCCATAGGAAATAGTGAAATAGAATTATGGAAACAAAACAACAATGATGCAAGATGCAATAATGAAATGGAACCATATAAACAAATCCAAAACACAACATTTCATTTTGGAACCAGTAGTGAAAATGAAACAAATGAATAAAAAAACCCCTCCCATGCACAAGTTTAGTCTCCACATGTTATTTCCACTTAATAATGACTAGTAGAAAATGTTTTCAAGGTTAGCAATGCAATTCTATGTACACTGATAGGGAAAAAAATCATGAAATACAATGGGGTTATGCGTGCATAAACATACATAGGATAGTACTGTAGTTTATTAGTCTATTGTAGATAGTAGGTATGAAGTTCTTTCTATTTTAGAAGTAGATGCATCTTTTATTTTTATTTTTTACTAATTGCATGATTTTAACTTATTTAAAACAACATTTTTCTGTTGGGAACTTACAAATGAAAAGCATCCATTAGCAATTTGCTTTCTTATAAAATGCACTCTCAGGTTCTAAACTGGTAGCTCCAGACATGTCTAAGTACATATCTGTTTGGAAATATTTTTTATATCTAGATTCACAACTGCCCTCCCGTGCCTTTAAGAAAAACACAAAAGCAAACGGAGAGAAAATAGCTGTTTTTCAAAAGGAGTACTTATTGCCATCACCTCCACTATTTTTGGTTTTCAGAACAAAAATCCATTTCATAATCCTATTTTTTAAAAAATCATTGTGTACCATCTCAATTCTTGCTTACATTGTGACAGAATATTGTGATCAATAACTCTGAGGAATTGGAACACTATATTCCATAGCCTCATTGGTGACACTTCTTCACAAATTATATTATTCTGCGCTCCTGAGAGCAGACCATTAATTGGACTCAAGGACACACTTTGTTTGCATGAGTGTTGACACCTGTTGACTGGGGGAACTCCTTGAGCTTAAATTGATCCCTCCATCTCTGCATTTCACTTCTTCAAAATCCATCTGCTGTTTTGCTATTTGCAGAGATACAAAGAATAACTGATTTTTTAAAAGGCATAATTGAAAAAGAAAAAATTGTATGAATGTGACTGGTACTACAAAAACAACCAAATGTATTTGAAAATCTTGATATGGAGGAGAACTCTGCCCTCAAATATTAGTTATGACAACAAAACAGAACCCGTGTGTTTTGAGACAGTATAGCCCTAGTTACCAGATGCCAGAGAGCGCCCACAGAAGGGATTAGTCATCACTGACTTACTAGTGAGAGGGGGTTGGATCCAGCCAGCTTTTAAGTTCATGTTTACCAAGTTCTCCTCAGTATTACAGCCCCCATCCAACATGGCTTTTGACCATGCAGGTCCAATGAGCCTTAGCACAATGGTAAAAGGAGACCCCTGGGACTATTTTCACCAGCAGAAAAGCCCATTGGATCCAACATGCAATACTGGACCAGAGACACCTTGATCTGGTCTAGAAAGGAAACTCTTATGCTAATCTAGACATTGCATGATGCTAAGTCTTGTAACACATAGGCCTTAATTCAGAGGCTTTGTGGACTCTGGGAAGATCTCCTCTACCAAACAAATGGTCACTGTGTCAGCTGTGACAACAATGATAATCTATTTTGGAAAGATGCCCGGAAATAATCCCTTCACCTGGTTTTTTTTCCCCAGAGCTGCTGGTTCGCTCCATATATTCAGCAGTGAACCCACTGTAGTGGATCAACACTCTGACATTTCCAAGTGTGGCATGTGGATTTTTCATTTAGTGCACAGGGGATTCAGTTGAGCTAGACAAAACTGGGCTGAAACCTATTTCCGTGCACAGAGACCATTATTACACTGGAAAGACAGAATCTACAGTCCATCCCAGTAGACTTAAACATATTTATTTTAATCACAGTGGCTGCCCATGATGAATGACCATTGATGAGAATGGCGCAGGAGCGGGTGTTACTTTTTCATGATCCTTCAGCACAGCAGCCTTCGCTACTATCAACCGTGGTATCCTAGATCAACTGGCTGGGCCTGATATTCAGGGCACTGCTTCAACTACCTTGATCCTACTTGGGCAGACATTTTCAGAAAAGGGTGATGAGGGAATATAGCTAGCATTTGTACCATGGAGTTCCACAAGGCCAAATTCTCCCCTCCATTTTGTTTAACATCTATATGAAACCACTAGGAGAAATCATTAAAAGTTATGAAGGATCACAGTGCTCAAATTGTGAATGACAAAATAGGGTCCTTTAATTAAGTCCACAAGCCACATCCCATCACCCCCTTCAGTTTTAGCCCCTACTACTGTTCCTCATGAGCCACATCTACAACTCTGTTTCTCATACATTATTCATATAGAATACTTGACAATGGAAAATGTCTCCTTGCCCTCTCATCAGTAGCCAAAACAGATTAAATCCAGATCTCTGCTTCGTGGTGCCAGTTGGTCATCTGAGTTACAGCCCCCAAGACTTTCTGGTGCATCTTCCCACTAGAGGGCAAGAATGTGCATTTCTTATTTTGAGACATCTGATCAGTGTGGGTGGGTGCGTGCGTGCGTGCGTGCGTGCGTGCGTGCGTGCGTGCGCGTGCGTGTGTGTGTGTGTGTGTGTAGGGAGGAAAGGAGGAGGATGGCCAGACAGCCACCTGACTACAAAGTGATAGAATAAATAAAACAATACAGAGCTGGCAGACTACCTTTCCTCAGACTACCTGAGATCAAAGCCAGAGTACAGTGGACCACTTGAATGGGAGTGAGGAGCAAATTGTGCCCCCACCCCAGAACCTCCTAAAATGGTAGCTAAGGGGACATCCCAACACATAAGATGTTTGCCCCCCTGGACTTCTTCAAATTGGAATATCAATTTATTTACTGATGAGTCTCAGCTTTCTCCTTTCCACCTGATTCAGGTGAAGCATCTTGGCTGAGTGGAGGCCTTTGTCTAAAGCCACACTTTGAGCACTATGGCTAAGCAGGGAGTCAAATTTTGTTTCCCCTGCTGAAGAGGAGAGTTGGACATAACTCTCAGGAAAAGCATCTAATAAACAGGAGACCTGTGAGGAACTTGTGGGTGGACAACTGCTTGCTTCCCCTCTTGCAGTGGCTCTAGTTTCCTCTTCCTCTTCCATCCATCTGATTTTCTTTCTTGCTCACCCACCACAATCAGCCATTTCTACCTATTGCCTATTTCACCCACTGCTCCCTTTTCCTTGCCCCCTCCTCATCCACCCTGTTCCCTAGATTCTTCCCCATCCTCAAATCAATCACCTAACATTCTCTCTCTGTTGCTTATTTTTGCATAGCTTCCTAGCTTACTAGAAGGAAATACACAAATGTTAACCTTTCTCTCAATGTCTCTGAACATGCAGAGTTTCTGGTTTACTTCAGGGATGTTTCTTTAAAAAATGTTTAAAAATCTCTTTACTTTTTTTCAAATCTGGAGGTTATTGTATTATTTTTAAATGTACTGATTCAATTTTTTAAATTGTGAATCTTTTGATTCTGAATTGTATTTATCTACATATTGCATGTTTCTAAATATTTCTATTGGGCCTACCCTGAGTAAGTCTAATAGCCTATTTTGTTGAGACTATTTTGTTGAGAATGAACACAGAGAATCTACTGTTATTTATTCATTCATATTCCATCTTTGTTCCCAGTGGGAACCCAAAGTTATTTACACTGTTTTCCTCTCCTTTTTATTCTCGCAACAACCCTGCGAGGTAGGTTAGGTTGAATGTAGGTAACTGAACCAAGATTACCCAGTGAGTTCCATGAGACAGTGGGGATTCAAACCTGGGTTTCCCAGATCCTAGTACAACCATGTAATAGCTACACCACATTGGCCCTGACTGCTCTCCACTTGCTGATTTTTTGATCCTCATTGTGGGTCTACCCATCACTATATGATAACAATTTCATGTATTCATATACACATCTGGTATTTTGGCTCCTTTCAAAGTAGTGCTAAATGCCACAACATAACTTCAAGAACATTTAGCGGTTTCTGATATAAACGAAAATGTTTTCAGAGATTTCAAAAATGGAAGTAAAGCTAAAATAAATATTGGACTTAAACTCTGAATCCTTCCAAGGCTGCAGTCCTATGCACACATCCTTAAGAGTAAGCCCAATTGAATTCAATGGGATTAACTTCCAAGTAAACATACATTGGACTGCACTGTTAGTCACTTAATTGAGATGTGATGACTTTAAGTAAATAGTTTGGTATTTCATGGTTTGAGGTTGATTAATTTGCTGATTGTTTGTATGTTTGTGCACGTGCTTATCTAGCTATTGTTCAGACATTTGATTTGAAAAGTCTATACTCTTGCATTGGTTGAACCATGTTACATAAGGGAGGGAATATTATTCAAATGCCAAAGCTGTGAAGAAGGAAAATGCTGAAGAACAGGTAGCCAAAATGGCAAAGTATCTCTAGAGCTGTAACTTCAACTTGGTATACTCAATGAAGCATTTGAATGCCTCTGAGAAAAACCTAGCAGCATTATGATAAGGCTGATAACATATTATAACCATATCAGGTGACAATATATTATGATTTGATGTCACATTTATTCAGCATGCAAGTGAATGAGCTGAATTTTTACTAAGACTGCTGAGTAGAATCCCAGATCTGATGATAGTTTTTGCACTGCATTCTATCCCAGTTTCAATAGGGTAAAGAAGAGGTTCCTTTTGCATCCCCTAACTTCAAATTGCTAGGTGCCAGGCTAGATACTGACAAATCTATGCAAATATCAAAAAGAAGAAGAAGAAGAGTTTGGATTTATATCCCCCCTTGCTCTCCTGTAGGAAATTCAAAGGGGCTTGCAATCTCCTTGCCCTTCCTCCCTCACAACAAACACCCTGTGAGGTAGGTGGGGCTGAGAGAGCTCCGAAAAGCTGTGACTAGCCCAAGGTGAATTCCCCAGATAAGCCTCCACAGCTCAAGTGGCAGAGCAGGGAATCAAACCCGGTTCCTTCAGATTAGAATGCAACTGCTCTTAACCACTACACCACTTCTGACTCTCTCTTTTTTGCTGTCAACCACTTCTGACTCTCTCTTTTTTGCTGTCAAAGTAAAACAAAAAGGAAGTGATGATTCTGAACCTGCTGATAATGCCAAAGAAATACCACAGTAGGTTGAAGAAGCCTCCCTACAAATGTTGTGCAATTAAACACCTTTGGAACTAGGGAAGCAGGACAATAGTACAACTCCATTTTCCCACGTTGGATTTACATCTCCAGGACAAACTCCGCACTGATCAGAGTAAATCCTGCTCTGATTTGCCATCTACTTCTCCAACCGACCTTAAAAAGCCATTTGGGAAACGAGTCGAGTCCCACCAACTTGGGCATGTTAAATTTGCCATGCGGTTTAGCTGAACGCCGGAGGGGGGGGGGGTCTTCCCCGTCCAAAGAATGGCAGGTCTTTAAAAGAAAAAGAAAAACGAGCAGCAACCCCAAATAACGACTGGGAAACGATGCTCTCTCAGCACCCGTGTGCACTGTAGTGATGGGATCTGCGGCACACACGCCTTCGTTTTGCATGTAAACCGGTAATCAATAAGCCATTGATGAAGCGCAAGGTGCCATTTCAAAGGGGAGCTGGCTTCTCTCGCGCTCATTAGCGACCCCTCGGCTGCTCTGGCTTCCCGGGCAATCTTGTGAAGGGGCAGCATCAGAAGCAGCCCACTGATTGGGACTCCATCGGCCCAGCAGGGCTCCGAGAACTCAGCCGAGGGAAAGTGTCAGCTTAAAAACATGCCTTGGTGGTTGCGAGGCTGGGAAAGAATGGCGGGCTGTGCTAATTGGAAGGGACTGAAAGATCTGGGTGGCAGCCAAACCGTCCCGAGAGAAATGCAATTCCGAGGTGGGGCTTGTGCAGAAATCTAATCGTCCATCAGGCTTCAGTTCGGCCGATGCATGTGCACAGCGAGTGCAATTAGATGGAAAGCGTTTTTTGAAGGGGGAGGGAAAGTCCCCCCCTCTCCCCCCCCGCCAAATCCTCTTGACTGTAAATGGAGCCCAGTTGAATTTTACATGGCCCCAAACACGGGAGGCCATGAAAACGAGGACGATGCAAGGAAGGAGCTTTTGTAACTTTAGAACAGGGCATTTACAGACACTGCAAATGCAGTGTATGTGTATGTTTATTACAAACATAATTAAAAAAAAACAGCACTCATGGTGTTCACCCCCTTCCCCCAGAAATCAAATTCAAACAAGGTTGCTTACAAAATATTTTACACCCACGCGTTGCGGTTCTCTGGCCTTACAGAATATAACATATGTCGTCTATGTTGTGTTCTCACATTTCCCTGAGCTGACAGTAATGTTCTAGCTGCTTTTCTTGCATTAATTTAATTGAGGACCGCTTGCTGTTTCACATACCTAATTGCGGCTACTTCTGACTTGATAGCCAGTTGTGGGAGTTTCGATCTGCTTTCCCAGCCCTTTACCCTCTGTTTTAGAGCTCACCACCTACATAATATACACACACATAAATGTAGATCAATAGCCAATGAATGCAAACATGAAGGACATTCCAGCTTTAAAGCTGCAGAAAACATCACTGTCATGACTTTAAGGCAGTTTCATGATTTTCAGGGTCTAAATATGGAAAGGATTACCAGGAATGGAGAAGAAGAATGAGGGAAGACGCATCTTGTCCCAATACACAGACAGCCAGGATTTAAAAATCTACACCACCGTTTCCATGTGCTTGCATTTTCAAACCACAACCATTTTGAAATGGAGGGAACTCTGAAAGCCATTTTTTATATGACATGGAATTTAAAGGAGGGGAAAATCCCAAAATGAGGTATTGTGAGTTGATACTAAATTACTGTATGTGGTATTAGATCTGTGATCATTCATTCACATGTGCCAGTCATGTATGTGCGTACCCCAGTGTCCCAGCAGATGCTGATGGCTCCCATTATGTAACAGTCATTTGGACAAACACACTTGATGTTCAGTTCCATGCTGGCTAAGGAAAATAGAATTCTAAAATTCTGTCTATGCCTGTAAATTAGAATTAAGGTGTACTTCAGGACTTTGTCCATTAGTAGAAAGGAACATCAGTTCAGACCTCTTAGTATCTCATGTCACATATTTGGGGCTAAAATATGTGCGCTCCATTTGCCTCCTATGAAGAAGTGTGTGTCATTCATTTGGGGGGTAAGGCTTTCTTTTTCCCCTCCCCTGGTTTTATCTGCTTGAGAAACAAAGCTTAATTGAAGTTGATGACATTACGCTTGCTTAGGTGTAAAGATGTTTCAAGCGTCCACTTGAAAATGTGAAGTGTTAACAATGAATGGGAACAATGTTGGAATTTACAAAACATAGGTATCGTACACATACACACCTTCATTAGGAAGCCAGGATCTGCTCAAACTAAGACATTGCAAATACCTGAGCTTGCATGCTTACATCACTCCTCTTAACAGCAACCTTGAGAGATCAATTTTTATTTGTAGGACAGTGAAACTGAAAAAAGGGACCACTGATGGACAAGGCTGACATTTCAGGGGAGTCTATGCAAACAAATGACTACTTATAAATGAAAACGAAAAGGACTCCCATGCCCTCACTCACATACAAAAATGATCCAAGAAGCACTCAGCATCCTTGTTGCCTTCCTGAAGTCTTGGAATGTTGCTACTATATCCTAGAGTGGGAAATGAAAATAGGGTTGCAGAATAGACTCCTTTTCTGTGAGCCAGTGTGAAATTGTAGCTAAAGTGTTGGACTCTGGCCACAGAGAGGCTTGGGTTCAAATTCCAGTTTTGTTAGAAAGCTTCCTTAGTTAGTTTGGCCCAGTTGTGCATGCTCTCTTCTAATCTGTCTTACCAGACAGTTGTAATAAAATGGGGGGTGGGGACCATGTGATCTCCTCATTAAAGGATGGATATGGTAAAAATTAAATTTGGATAAGTCTTTGTCAGCAAGCACTAATGTATGGATTGTCTTAACAGTAAGGTTCTCAAACACCTGGCCTATATTCTAATTATTCCACCATTAAGCTCCTGCCCAAATACATGGTTGAACCAAAATCTTGATCAGGTGAGTAGATTAGAGTTTACTTTTGCCACTGGAACAGGAAGACAGTCTGTGCAATTAAGCACCTACACTTATGAGTTATGGAATAATTTATCCATTGGTAAAGTGTGTGATCCAGTAGTGAGGAGAATGTCTTGTAAAATAAATTGTATTATAGCAATGGGTGCTATGATGGATTGCCCCCTTCTTTGTGTTGCCATTCAACTCAGTCCTTTTGAAGACAAACCTAGATGTTTTTACATTGTCATAGAGAATTTTATCAGAGCTCACAGGAGTCTATGCAAAGAAAGAAACAATAGAAGAAGCAGTGAAAAAAAGTAATAAATAGATAACCAGAAACCAGTCCTAGCACAATGAACACTCGCTCATCAGTTTCAGCCGACTTCTTTGTCCTGCAGTGGTCTGAACAGCCATAGCAAAAACAGCAAACAAAGTTTGCGATTAATTCAGGATCATGTGTTCTTACGACCACTTTGTGAGCAAGAGACTGAGAAATTACACAGGGAAATTGCTGCAACATGACATCCGTCATCATTTGAAACCTTGAAAATGTTCAAAGGAGTTTCGCTTCGGCATCAGAACCATTTCTGCTGGCTAAACATGTGTGCTCCGCTTGCCTCCTGTGAAGAGTGCATGTCACTCATGAGGGCGGGGGGGGGGGGGTTTAAAGCTTTCCTTTCTCCCTCCCCTGGTTTATCTGCTTGAGAAGCAGAGCTTAATTGAAGTTGATGACATTACGCTTGCTTAGGTGTAAAGATGTTTCAAGCGTCCACTTGAAAATGTGAAGTGTTAACAACGAGTGGGGACAAAGTTGGAATTTACAAAACATAGGTATCATACACATACACACCTTCATTAGGAAGCCAGCATTTACTGTGGCTTTCTGTCAAATGTAATGCAGAAAGAGTTATTGAGCATATGAGGAGTACTGTTTTCCCAATCTTGGGTCAGACGCCTTGAACTAAATTCCCACCAACCTCAAAGATGTGAACTTCATCTCCCCTCATGTAGAACTTAAGTACTGATGGAAGGCATATGGTAATAGAAATGTTTTGTTCCTGACAAATTTACCTGACAAATCATCATAACGAAGGTGACAAAAACTCACTCTGTGATAGTATTTGCCAAATGGAGTACACTCAAGGCCAAACATTTGAAAATGCAGAAGCCTTACATTCTTTTTCAAAAATGCCTATAACTGGGTGGGGGGGGGGGTCCACTATGAAATAGTGGGGTATGGAATGTAACCCTTCTGGCTGATCAGCACTTAGTATTCTCTTACTAGTGATGCAGCCCAATGGCTTCAAACATCCATCCATCCATCCATCTGCACTACGCTTCCGCAATTTTATACTGATTCCTTTTACGCTCTGTTCCACAGAAAGACGATAGCAGGGTTGTATATTCATCCATCGCAGAACAAACCATGCCAGACCTTCTTTGTTACAGAATGCTCTGACTGAGTCCTAGTGCCAACCTAGCCCTGCTCCCCCAATCCATTTGAAAGTTTGAAAGTAAAAGTACATTTTGGTATAAATGCTCTTGTATCCAAGTACCGTGTTCAATAATGCACAAATCAATGGTTTTGACAAAGGCAGCATATAAAAATGGATGATAATTCTCATGTTCTTTCTGGACTATATTCTAATGTGGAAGCATACATTTTTCTCAACGGCTTCACATTAACTATCATCTTTCCGTGGAGCAGCTACAATGCCTCAATGGGCAAAAAGTAAAATCTGGATCAGTGGGACCTGGATAGAGTTTGCATCGTGGGGATTTTTTTGCTTCCTCAACCTCAGTATCTTATTTCAGAAATGGGAATAATACCAACTGAGCTCACAGAACTGGTAGGAGACTCACTGTCCGATCCTGTGCAGAGTTACTCCAGTGGAAGTCTGTTGAAATGAATGCACTTAGATTGGAGTAACTCTCCTTAGGATTGCATTGTGAGTGTTTAAGACTGCACCTGCTCATTGTTGGACATAGTATGATCATTGTGCTATAGCAGTGAGTGCCAACATGGTGCCACATTGCCAAACAGTTTCCTGATACCTTCTTGCATCTTCTGCAAATCAGAGAGCCAGTCCTGTCTTTCTTCCTCCTTTGGAGTAGGAGGTGCTTCAGAAAAACTGAAGCAACAGCATCTTTGTGTCTTCCTCCGTTATCAGAGGACCTTGACTTGAATGTCCTAACTTTCTTTCTATGGACCCCCCCCTTTTGTATGCGCGCACGCACGCACAGACACACACACACACACACACACACACACTTTGCGATTGGACCTAGCTTCCATGGCAGTTATTTCATGACTGGTTCCCTTTCCCATGGTAGCCATTTTGTTGTAGCACCCTCTGTTCTCACAATTCCAAAAGTGCCCACAAGTGAAACAAAATTGGAGACTCTTGTGCAGCTGCAGCAATCATTCACCATTAGACCATCCACCTCTGTGGACAAGACAATCCAGGTTCAAATGACTGTTGTAATGCAACAATAGTGCAGTATCCAACAATGTGTGCATGCTTGTTAGAAACAGAATGCAGCAGAGATGCAGTCGCAGGCCTACTTCTGTCAGGAAGGAAGCTGACAAAGCTTTCTTATTTGTTCTCATTCCTTAAGGTCGCTCAGAACAGCTCACATATGATTCGTAAGCAGTTTCCCACCCTGGCAGTTTACAGGGCCAGAGCTGCCGAGCCCTAGCAGTGAAAACAAAGAGACATAAAGCTGGGAAATCCAGGTTTGAATCCTTAGTAACTTTCTGGGTGACCTGGGGCCAGTGTGGCATGGTAGTTAAGAGCAGGTGGATTCGGCTCTGGAGAAAAAGGTTTGATTCCCCACTCCTCCATCAGAGTGGCAGTGACTCTTATCTGGTGGACTGGATTTGTTTCCACACTCCTACATTCCTGCTGGGTGACCTACGGCTAGTCACAGTTCTCTCAGAACTCTCTCAGCTCCACCTACCTCACAAGGTGTCTGTTGTGGAGAGGGGAAGAGAAAGGAGTTTGTAAGCAGGAACACACAATCAAAGCACTCCCAACATACGTTCATCCAGCCTCTATTTAAAACCTCCAAAGAAGGAGACTCCACCACTCTCCAAATTAGTGAATTCCACTGGTGAGCAGCCCTGACAGTCAGAAAGTTCTTCCATTCTCTCAACTCTGGCAACCATTTGGGTGGGAGACCTCCAAGAAGCACCAGGGGTGTGACAGGCAATGGCAAACCACCTCTGAATGTCTCTTGCCTTGAAAACGGAGTCACCATAAATCAGCTTTGAATTTTGCAGGGGAGAATCCTGACCTGGATGCCCTAGGCTAGCCTCATCTCAACAGATCTCAAAAGTTAAGTAGGGTTGACCCTGGTTACTATTTGGATGGAAGACCACCAAGAAGTTCTAGGGTCATTATGCAGAAGAAGGCAATGCCAAACCACTTCTGTTAGTTTCTTGCCTTGAAAACCTTATGAGGCCACCATAAGTCTACTATGACTGGATGACACTTTACATGCATGTCTTGTGAGAAGAAGATGAAGTCAAGTGGGTGGGAAGTGAGGAGAAAGGGTGGCCCTTCTGTGGTCAGCAACTCAACTTGCGTTGCAAGCAGAATCAGCAACCTTGTTATGACTCTCTTCTGACAGTCATTAGCCAAGTTCCTCCTGCATATCCTTTTCCATTTTACAGTTAAAATTAAGTTTAATTACAGCCAATATGAGTCACAATGAAAAATAAACACTTCTCCATACACATAATCAAACAAAGATGAATGAGGCTTGAGGTTTTAATTGTGGCTCTCTGATAATTTCTTGCTGCATTCCTAATGATGTGTTTAGCAGAGGTTGCAGGCATTTTGTACCACTGCATCAAAAATGCCTCCCTCTGTCATTGTCTTCCACATTACATAGCGATCTTGATCAAGGAAAAGTGTAGGACTGGGGTTTTTTGGCATTTAGGCCGTTTCCGCACGGCCAGGAGGCGCCCCCACGCCAGCAGGAGTTCTGTCGGCGTGGGGGCGGGAGCCTGCTCGCACGCAAGCATGCGAGCAGGCGAAGGGGAGGCCGGCAGACGGCAGGCGGCTCCGCACGGAGCCGCCTCTGCGCCCTCCCCCGCTTCACTCACGGTGTCCTCGTCGCCTGCGCGAGGCGTCGCAGCCCGCCCACGCTGCCCTCCGACCCTGGAGGTGGGAGGACGGTGTGGCGAAGGCGCAGGCTCTGCTTCATGAGGACACAAAGGCGAAGGGGAGACAGCGTCTTCCCGGCGGCGCGGTTCGCACCGCGCCGCAGGGAAGACGCTCCCTCCCCAACAACAACCCTTTAAAGGGTTGCTGTTTAGGGCGGCTTGACGCCGCCCTGGGGGGAGGGAAGGGGAGTCAGGTCACCGCTGCTGCGTTGCAGCAGCGGCGCCTGTGCGAACGGCAGCCTGGGGGCGCCTTTTTTGGCGCCCCCAGGCCGTCATAAATGGGCCGTGCAGAAACGGCCTTATTAAACAGCCCATTATTTCAACTGTTTTACCTCTTCCAAAGAGTAGTGTCATACATTGGATTTTATAATGGGTTTCTCCTTTTATTCCTTGTTACTCCAATGAAAATTGCAATGCTTTTTAGCCAGAAATAAGTAATTACATGAAAAAGTCAAAATAAAACCCTTTGTATAGCAAAAGCAGCACACGTAATCAGAAACATAAGGAGAATGGTGCAATCAAACCCTGCAACCATAGAATGTTTAATCCACTTCATGTCACACATTTATTTTCAGTTTGTCACAGCTATGGTGCTTTCAGAATGCTAAGGATTCGCAGTCTTTTACCCTTTACGACAACGTTGTGAGGTAGGGCACAAACAACAGTCTCTTTTACAGCTACAGTTGAGAGGAACTGATTCAGTAATCTGAGGCTGTTATACAGTAGATGAAGGATTAGAATTGCTAGGCTGCAACCTGGAGATCACCCAAACCTGGATAGCCTAGACTAGCCTGGTCTCATTGGATCTTGGAAGCAAAGCAGGGTCAACCCTGGCTAGTATATGGGTAGATCTCCAAGTATTGAGGTCATGATGTTGAGACAAGCAGTGACAAACCACAAATCTCTTGCATTGAAAAGTGTGTGGGATTGACATAAAATAGCTTTGACTTGATGGCAAAACAATAACAAAACCCACCTGAAAATTACCCATTTATTAGAACACTCCACAGCCATAGTTTGTTCTCCTGCTGCCGAACAACCCCAGTCCTCTGTTTTGTCTTGTACACCGAATCCCTTTTCTGTTGCAATGAACAAGATTCCAGGTATTTGGCAAAGCTGGTGAAAGACTCTTCTCACGGTGACCCACAACCTTAATGGAAGTCACTGAGGACTGAGACCGCCATAGAATCTAGTTCTTATGACCCCGTAAGCTGACTTTTATGCACATGATTATGAAAATCCACTGTCATGATGGTAAGTGCTGAAAGTTATTGGGGGTGGCATATTGCAGGGAACGCACAAAGAATCTATATACTCCACACCAAAAGACCCCTTATATATCACTACACTCCTTGTCATTGAGACTTCTCTCTTGCAGAACACTTCGTATCACAAGGAACTGGTTTCCCTACTATCAACTACACTACAAATGTATGTATCCAAGAGCAGTACTTCACTTTTTTTTTTACTTCACTTTACTTTCATTCATATCAGCATCGTGACCAGTGGTGAGATTCAAATAATTTAACAACTGGTTGTTTACAAGCACTATTTCAACAACCAATTCTGCCGAAGTGGTGCGAACCTGCTGAATCCCACCACTGATCGTGACATGGTGACAGCCAGCATGGTGTAGTGGTTAAGAGTGGCAGACTCCAATCTGGAGAACTGGGGTTGATTTCCCATTCCTTCATATGAGCAGCGGACTCTTATCTGGTGAACTGGATTTTTTCTCTGCTCCTCCACATAAAGCCTGCAGGGTGACCTTGAGCTAGTCACAGTTCACTCAGAGCCAGGTAAGGGCAGGGTTGGAGGGAGGGAGAGAGGGAGGGAGGGAGGGAGGGACTTCAGCTGGGTACATTGCCATAGAGTCCACCCTCCAAAACAGCCATTCCTCCTGGGGCACTGATTGCTGTCATCTGGGGATTAGTTGTAATTCCAGAAGACAGCCATCCCTTGGTTGGGACCAGCTATTATTGGTGGTACATCCCATAAGTTTAAAAGAATAAGGACTCTGCTAGGCACTAATGATGCTGTGCCTATGTTTGAGGGGCAAACAGCATTCTTGAGGGGTATTTATCTTGAGAAAATGGCACAGAAGGAAAGAATAAAGTTACCCTCTTCTAGTGTCCTGTTCCTGACTGTCTTCTTCAGTTGTGGCTTCTTTAAGCCTAAAAAACCCATGGAAGATTCATTCACGGAACTCAGTGTCACATCTACCTTGGCCTAGCCCTTTGTCAGTATGCTCCATTTAAAATAGAATTCCCATTTACTCTTTTTCTTTTTGCCATCAAATAATAGAGCATTGATGGCAACCCCACGGAGTTATCAAGACAAGAGATACTCAGAGATGGTTCACCATTGCTTGCCTCTTTATAGCAACCCTGAAATTTTTTGTTGGTCTCCCATCCAAATAGTATCCTGGTACAACATTGCTTAGCTTCCAAGATTCAACCAGAGAGCACCCGAGTTATCCAGGTCAAGGGTGGTCTCCCAGTTATTCATACTTGGATTATAAAACAATCTGGATTTACATCTAGCCATAGAGATAGAATCATAGAATTATAGAGCTGGAAGAGACCCTGAAGGCCATGAAGTCCAACCCCCTACAGTGCAGGAACACACAATCAAAGCACTCCTGACAGATGGCCATCCAGCCTCTCTTTAAAAACCTTCTCAGAAGGAGACTCCACCACACTCCCAGGTAATGCATTCCACTGTTGAACAGCCCTCACTCTCAGGAAGTTTTTCCTGATGTTTAGGTGGAATCTCTTTTCCTTCACCTTGAACCCATTACTCCTGGTCCTAGTTTCTGGAGCAGCAGAAAACAAGCTTGCTCCCTCACCAACATGACATCCCTTCAAATATCTAAACATGGCTATCATGTCATCTCCAAACTAAACATACCCAGTTCCCTCAGTCTCTTTTTGTAGGGGAAGGATTCCAGACCTTTCACCATTTTGGTTGCCCTCCTCTGGACCCGTTCCAGCTTGTCAATATCCTTCCTGAACTGCGGTGCCCAGAACTGCACACAATATTCCAGGTGAGGTCTAACCAACGCAGAATAGAGAGATACAATTATATCCTTCAATCTAGACACTATACATCTATTGATACAGCCCAAAATCGCATTGGCTTTCTTGGCTGCCGCATTACACTGCTGACTCATGCATGTGTTGGTCAGCCCTTAGGTTGTGCTGCACTGTTATAATATTATGGAACTGGCTTCTTCCAGTGTTTAAATGGAGGAAGAAAACATTGATGAAATATGAGCAAGCACATTGAGAATGTGTGGTTTGTTTTTCCACTGTGTAGACATTACACAATAACTTGTAGTAATTTAAATTTCATCATTGTCTAGCCTTTGTAGGGGTACTTCAGAAGTTTAGTTGATAGTTAATTTAAGATTGCTGACTTAGATAACAATACAGTAATTAGACAGAATAAGGTAAAATTGAAAGAAAATGAATCAAGTAATACAGTACATTATGTGATTTTTTTTTCTTCTTGAGGCATTTCTGGTAATGTTTGCATTCTCAAGAAGAAAGACATTTTGATTATATACTTCTGTTATAAATTATACTGAAATTTATACTGGGTAGGTTTGGCTTACGGGTTTTACTGAACATATCACAGAATCTCACTGGTTTTGCTATATCAAGAGCTGCAGATATTCCAAAGCATTAAAGATGATTGAATTATGTTCTAGAGCAGGGGTGTCCAGCTTTGGGGCTTCATGAACTACAATTCCCATTAGCCCCTGCTCGCTTAGCCAATTGGATTTCATTTTCATGTTATTCAGAAACACATTTGCTTTTTTACAGAGTTGGATCCCAGTTCCTAGTATTCTGGCTCCCCCCCACCCCCCACCCTCACCCCCCCAGCCATTTTCAGCACCTAAACAACACTGGGAGTTATTTGCCTGTTTTTGCTGCTCCACATGGAATTAATACATTCGAAGACTGAACAAACGTCTACTTTGGCTCTTGGATGGTACACAGCAAGGTAGCAGAAAACGTGGTAGTAGTGATCTGCTGAAAATTAATATCTCAGTCCGGGTGCTGGTAGAAAGTGCTGTCAAGTCACAGCAGACTTATGGCAACCCTGGTTTTCAAGGCAAGAGACATTTGGATGTGGTTTCCCATTGCCTTCCTCCATGTATCAATTTTCGTGTTCCTTGATTGTCTCCCATCCAAATACTAACCAGGCCCATTTCTTCTTAGCTTCTGAGATCTGATGACATCAGGCTAGGCTGCAGCTAGCTAAGTCAATACAGCTCGGCCCTGGGAATGCTCAATTTTCCAGTTTAAAAGATTGCACATAGAGAGAGACCTCCATAGACAATAAGAGCCAATGATGGTTTTCAGTTGAATACCAGAAGTCCAGATATTGTCTTCCTGTGAGCATTTTTTTCCAGGCTCCTTTCCACCTTGTTGCTTGGGTTGGTTAGGTCTGGTTGGATCAATAACTTCTGGTTAGATCAATAAGGAATGTTCATGTCATCTCTAGTACAAAATCCTCTCCAGTCGAGGGGTAAGATTGATCAGAACCTGGGTCACAGCCTTCTGAGCTGTCCTATAGAGTCAGCTGCTCTCTGGGATCTGACCTTGCAGACCATTTATGAACAATGAAAACATTTTTTTCTTAAGCTTGCTTTTACAGCATAGTTGATAAGGGTCCTCTGGTACTGTGTTGAGGACACAAGGGCATACGTGAAAGCATATGCTTTGACAAGGGGCTGCCTGGCATGCAGCATATGATATTAAGGGGAGAAGGGAAGGCTTGAGAAAATGTCCAAAAAGTTTAAATAGTGGCAATCAGGTTGCTGAAGTCTGAGAACAGCTGACAGAAAAAGTTTGTTTTCATGGCTACTTAGTAGAGGACTTACTGGTTGGCATCTTCTCTGTCTGAACCCCTTATGCTGAACAGGAATGTCAGTGACCAGTTTCACAAACAGATATAAGTAAGAACCAGATATAAGGCTGTGAAAAACTCTGCATGTTTAAAAGGTCCAATTGTCATCCACCAAAATCAGTTACTTTTCTTGTACTGATTTCAGCGGGAAATGTGTTTGTCTCTCCTACTGAATTCAATGGGCCAATGTACTAAATGACCAGGCCTAAATATATTTCTTATTGGGTACTCAGGCATAATATAATCACACATGTGTTGTACGTGGGTCTTGTATAATTTTTTCGGTCCGGTTTTTGACACTTTCTTCAAAACGCACGTTCCCATTCATAAGTTTCTCCAGTAGACCCAATTACTGTTTCCAGCCAGATTGTTTCAAAGTCAAAAAATGGCACCAGAGGGAAGGAAGAAGCTCCATCTCTGTTTGAATCATGGCTAATCATAACTGGATAAATGGCACATAAATATACTTGAGCTTTGAGAGGTTGACATTTAATATGTTCATGTTTACGTGCGGTATGAGACATAAGAAAACCAATGTGAGAGAACCAGTGTGGTGAAGTGATTAAGAGTGGTTGATTTTAATCTGGGGAACCAAATTTGATTCCCCACTCCTCCACATGACGCCTGCTGGGTGACCTTGAGCTAGTCACAGTTCCCTCAGAACACCCTCAGCCCCACCTACCTGGTGCCTGTTGTGGGGAGAGGGGAAGGCAAAGTGTAAGCTGTTTTGGGTCTTCTTAAAGATAGAGAAAAGCAGGGTATAACCACCAACTCATCTAATCAAGTCAACTTGTATGTCCCATTTTATTCAATGGAGCTCAATCCTAAGGGAGTGTTCTATGTATTACAGCCATTGTTACCCCGAGAAGGTCACACATTAAGATAATCAGCTGTTTAAGTGCCATTTTATTTTTCAGAAGGGTGCAGTAGCACAATTCCTTAAAATTAAAAATTGGTTCAACTCTCCTAAAATCTGACAATATTTTGTCTTGAACATGGGCTGGAGGAATTGTCCTTTCTTTTTAAAAAAACACACCCCTAGGCTTTGAGCAGGCATTTAATTCTGATTCTTATCAGGGAATGTAGATATGATAATTATTGGGTGATTAATGAAGTGCCCACTGAATGATACGAATTAATGGAATCTGCAGTATGACCTGGTTTGTCCAATTAGATGTGAAATTTTCAAATATGCAGCTGTTGAGGTGACGGAGAATTGTTTCACTGACTAGTGTCACAACATCACTTAACCTTTGAACTGTTTCTTTACTGTTGCTCCTAGGGCAATGTTCCATGTGGAAAATCACTGGTTCCCGTCTGCTACCTTTCATTCTGTCCCACCTTTCTGAGCTTACCTCTCACCCCCATGCCAGTGAAGGAGTTTGTGAAAAGTGATTTGGCAGACTGTCTCAGAAATCTGCAATGTTATTATGAAGTCTTATTTTATTTTGGTTGAACTCTGTTAGTGATCAAACAGAAGAATTTACCTAGAGAAGAGAAAACAGCTAAAGCATGTTAGGGGGGTGGTAATTTTTGTGTGCATTGGGAACAATGCGGCAAACTAATCATTCATGACTCATGTGAACTTCCCACTACTGAAAACTATTTATGCCATGGCTTGGTGGCTGTCCTGGGGTTAGGGATAAATTACACAGAAATTAGGTTTTTTCTGAGAACTGGCTGATTTGTTAAAATGGTTATATCTGCAAGGTAATTTCACCACTCCCATTCTAGCTTTATATTTATTTATTGGTATGGTAGGTGGGGGGAAGTGAATTTTCTTAGTGGGTTTATTTGATTAATGAGATGAGAGAGCTTAATAAAACTATAGAATATGATCAGTTGAACATCCCTTGTTCCTGAGATTACCAGAGGAGTCAACTCACACACAGAAGTATGTTCAAGTCTGTGTCAAAACTGGATATTGATGAAGTACATTTCTTTCTATTTGCCCCACAAATTCCAGGGCATATCACACCCCCGGGGGGGACACCAGGTTTTCCACCAAGTACACACACTTAACTAGGAGCTACTATCTATGATGGCTTTATAATCAGGGAACCTGTATGACACATATGATTCCACTTGCTAATTTATTCACTTATATAATATCAGAAAGACAGACCCCAGTCCCCGAGATCTTACAGTTTTACATTTTGGATAAGTTAGGTGACAAAGAAGGGGGGGAGGGGAAAACAGGATGAAAAGGGGGAGAGTTGCATCCATTTCGGTTAGACAAATGTATGCTTTGTTTCAGTGTGGAAAATGAAAACTGAGGGGCTGAGTCAAATGCTCAATAGAAAGGATGTGTTTTTAGGAGAGATTTTAAGGAAGTGCATCATACAAGTGTTCTGAGATGAAGTTCTACTCATAAGGAAAACAAGGAGGGCGCTGTAAACTGTGGGATGGCTGAAGCTGCAGTCCTTGGAACAATTTCCTTCAGAGTAGTCCTGCTTAGTCTTGCAGTCAATATGTGGCAAACATGGAAGAGTAAAAGTCCAAGGCATGGAGGTATCACAATGAGACAGCAGGTAGAGAAGGGGAATGAGGCCCTTTTGTTTGCTTCCCAAAAGGAAATTTTAGGAATTTTTGCTTTCTAAAAAGTAGCTGTGCTAACTCTAGGAATTCTGCCCAAGTAGGACCACCAAAATAGCTAACAATTTTTTTAAACCTATTCGATTCGATTTCGATTTCGAATACCTTTAATGGCATATAGATTGTTTAAGATTAGCGAAGCAAGATAATAACAGCCTTTACAACTTTACAATTTCTGACGAGTTAAAATAACACCATTTAAAAATTTAGCCACCGCTTCCAACAGCTCGTAGTTGTGGCTGTTTAAAAGATATATAACCTTCTGTTTATCTGTAATGCCTTCACTTCCATGCAGGAAGGGGATTATGTGCTTCTTCCTACCTATCTCATATAAAGGGACAACAATCCAACAGCATATGAGAGATACTGTTTCCATTAAGAACCCATGCCACACGGGTACATTTCTCTTTATGTGGGATTCCAAGGTGGCTGCATTCAAGGCTAGCAAAGGAAGAAGGCAGCAGGCATTACACCTAGCTAAGGTGATTGCTCCCCACGCCACCGGGCCTCCCGAACCAGGAGATAAAGGTACTGTACTGGCTGCAATTAGTCTATCCATAGGTATTCCCAGAGAGATCGGGGAACAGGTTTTATTAGCTTCCTCTAGCATCTGTTGAAACTCTCTGTCAAAAAAAGTCTCTTCTTGATAGCCCCATAGGACCTCCTGCTCTGTTAGCATTTTCAGCAGGTCCTCTCCAAGGAAATGCCCAACTCATTAAGTTTGGCTGGATTTTTTTAACTCCCACCACTGGGTTGTGTGGAGGATGGAGCGTCCCTGGGATGTATAGTCCAGTTCATCTCGATTAAAACAAATCCTGGCCTAAAATCCTTGAATGTACGCACCAGGCCAGAGTTTCCAGCCGATGCTGGCCTGGGCCGCATTCTACACATGTCATAGGGAACAGAATGGGGCAAGCCAAGGATTTTATACAGAAAGTATGACTGGACCCTTTCAACCTCTCTGCTCCATGCCCCTATCCAGATGGGGATCCCATAAAGGATTTGTTGACTCACTTTGGCATTAAATGCTCTCAACGCTGCAGGGATGTATCCTCGGCCTTTTAAACCTATTCTTACCTAACCTTTTATAAAAGTATACCATAAAACCAGTTAAAACTAAAACTACATTACACCAATAAAACCTAAGGACAGCAATTAAAACCTGAGGAAAGAAAAAGAGGTCATAGACTAAAGACATAACAGTCAGGCAATTAGAAAAGAAGAAATGAAAGGACGGAGAGGTTTATGATTGAGAACACTGGAGTTAAAATACCATGAAATGCAAGAAATACTCAAAACTGAAAATATAAGATGAGCACAGTGGCCATTCACAACCATTATAACTGTGCCACTTTAAGCCTGGATTAACATAGGCTCATTCCGCACATGCAGAATAATGCACTTTCAAACTGCTTTCAGTGCTGTTTGAAGCTGTGCAGAATAGCAAAATCCACTTGCAAACAGTTGTGAAAGTGGTTTGAAAATGCATTATTCTGCATGTGCGGAAGGGGCCATAGTTAAAACTACTGTTGTCTCACAATTTCACAATAACTGATTCTCTGATATATCTTTGAGGTGCAACCAAATGTATGTTTATTCATAAGAAAATACAGCAGTCGTATCACCCATTAAAATATATTCTGTCTTGGAGTTATGATCCCTTGCAATGAAACAATGTTTATATAGTTAATGTTAAAAAACTAAAACCACAGGAACATTATATCCCACAACTCTATGATGTGCTGTTTAGAAAGTAACATGGGAAGGGGGCAAACTTGTACTTTGCTATGGGTGACAAAATTCTTTGAGCTTGACCAGCTCTGAGGAAATTATCAGGGAATATGGGGAGGCCAGATTCAATGAAATGCAACTTTTAGTTGTGCACTTGGACAGCTTCAGTATATAACCCAAACTGGATGCTCCCGTTCACCAGATATGCTTGTCAGACTGTCTTCTTCTTGTGATGCCGTCTCTCAGGACAGTCTATTTGGCAGCAGTAAGGCTTTTTCTCTGGTAAGCCTGTAGGATCCCTGAGTGGGTACAGAGGGTGCCTTCTCTTTCTCCATTCCAGAAGCCTTGCAAAATGGTCTTTTTTCAAGGATTGTTTGGTCCAGGGGAAAATTTTCTGAAGGATTTGGGTGTGCTGTTTCTACCTTGTTGATAAGATCTGCTGGATTCAGTGTTTTGTTTGCAACTGATTGTGGCTTTCTTAACTACCTTGAATCTAAGGAGATAAGTCTGCCTTGGAATATTTTAGATACATTAATCTACTCTGAAAACGTCAATCTGAAGTGGCCTACGAATATAATCTAACCAACCCCTCTCGTGGCATACTTTTCTGCACAATGTGTGTGTGGTAAACTAGCATGATAAAACGCTGTGTTGTGATTGTTGGTATATTGTAATTTGCACTCTTCTATTTGAAAAAGGACTGATTATGATCCTGAATGACAATAATCCAAGGATCAAGTTTCTTTTTCTATCTGTTTCAGTTCCTTATCTTATAACATGAGGGTCACTTTCAGGACCTTCATCTGCATTTGCAAGGCAAAGTGCAGAATCAGAACCCATTAAGTTGCCTTATACTGAATCAGATTGTTGGTCCAGAGGGGTCAGTTTTGTCTATTCAGATTGCCAGTGGCGCTCCAGGATCTCAGGCAGAAGTCTTTCACATTACCTGTTACCTGGTCCTTCACCTGGTGATGCTGGAGACCTTCTGTATACCATAGATGCTCCACCACTGACCCACGATCCCTCCCCTTCCACTTTAGGATTCTTAATCAAATAGTCAAGGTAATCTAGCAGGTGTGAAGGCCGTTGTAGATCTGTACAGATAACTCCTTCAAGTATCACCAACCCATCTCTGTGATTTTATCTCAAATGCATCAGAGACAACTGATCAGCACTAAAGTCCACTGAGCAGATGTTATTGAAAGGAAAGATATGTGCATTGCTTTTCTTTAATGCAACGGTCCCCCAACCTTGGAAGAGTAGTAGTAGTAGTAGTAGTAGTAGTAGTAGTAGTAGTAGTAGTAGTAGTAGTAGTAGTAGTAGTAGTAGTAGTAGTAGTAGTAGTAGTAGTAATTTTGGATTTATATCCCACCTTTCTCTCCTGTAAGGAGACTCACGGTGGCCAAAAAAGTCCCCTCCCTTCCTCTCCCCAAACAGACACCTTGTGAGGTAAATGGGATTGAGAGTATTCCTAAGAACTGTGACTAGCTGAAGGTCACCCAGCAGGAATGTAGGAGTGCAGAAACACATCTGGTTCACCAGATAAGTCTCCGCCACTCAGGTGGAAGAGTGGGGAATCAAACCCGGTTCTCCAGATTAGAATCCTTCTCTTAACCACTGGCAAAATTCCAAACCAAGCTCTCTCTAGCAGCAGGGACTGCTGTTTGTGTATGAGTGGCCCTGCTGATACCAAGGTGGTGTTCTGTTGCTTTTCCGAAGCACCTTCTGTTCCAGTAAGCAAGGAATGGCCCATTGCTTTGAGAGAAGAAATGCTTTGTGGGAGAAACAAATGATGGCTAGGCACCATTTCACCTTAGGTGCCATGTCAGTGACCACTGATTTAATGGAACACTGTTGTTAAATAAACAGCAAACTGGCTGATGAGTGCTAAGGAAGAACCTTGGGGCCTATAGTTATCTGTTCCCTTTAATGTCTTCTATAAGCTGCAATCCTATATATACATACAAGCAAGTCCTGCTATATCACCTGGGAATTATTTCTAAGTAAACCAGTGTAGGTTGTTGTATGGTTGAAGAACACTATTGACAGCTTCCAACTGAAAATATCTCTTCTAATCTGCCTACTTTCAGTATCTTGTACTTCATGTCATGTCCTATTCAAGTTCTCTTCTTGATCATACAGGACAGAAAGAGGCAAGACACTCAAATGTTACTTGTATTCATTCTGTGTGAGCAGTGAGGACAGGCCACAAGCAATAAATAGACACAACGGTTTGAATATTTCTCCCCATGTAATTCTTTGCAGATCAAACTGATTTCTGTTTATCTTGACTTTACATGGTTACACTTTCAATCAGACAAAATTTCAAAATGACCTGTATCAGACCCCAGGCCTAAAAAACAACTCCAAGCCACTTGATAATGTCGAGCATTAAATGAATAAAAGATATAGTTGCAATCCATAGTCAGAAAAAAAGATGCTTAAGGGTCTTTGGCATGATGGAAATATAAGAAATGCTTGTAACTTGGTGCAAACCACATTGATATCAGGGTAATTAAAGTTTCTGATGTTGCTGCCTTTGAAGAACACAAACTTCTGTAATGTTAGAGTGATCTGAATGTTCAAAGAACTTCTGCAGAGGTAAACTTCTGTTCGCCACCCTGAGCCCTGCCGGGGAGGGCAAGCAGAGGTGGGATTCAGGGGGTTCCGAAGGTTCTGTAGAACCTGTTGTTAAAATTTAAAATATCACTTTTTAAATACTTAAAATATTTTGTTAAGTATTCATATTTTAATACTTAAAATAAAAAAGTGATATTAAAAATATTTTAAATACTTTAAAACAGTCATTATTTGAATCCTGCCACCATCAGAACCTGTTGTTAAAATGTTTGCATCCACCACTGAGGGCGGGATATAAATGGGAGGGCGGGATTTAAAAAAGTAATGCAGAACTTATTCAAAAAGTAAAAATCTGCAGCAGTCAGGAACAAGAAAAATGAGAGCTAAAAGAGTTATTGCAGTCTGGCCAGTGCAGCCTTCTGGTATGTGTTTGTTTTGTACAGACATGGCAAGAACATGGTTGATTCTCCTGTATTTCTCTGCATATAATTTCAGCTCATCTTTATATGGGTATAGTTCTAGTCAAATAAACCTGCACAATGACATGTCACACACACACAATCCTAACCCCAAACGTTGAAACTGAGCTGGAATAAAAGGTGTTGTTGTACAGGCAGATATGGCACTTCAAACAAATGCAAATTGCATTCTTGTGCCAAACTGCCAAAGGGTGAAAATACAGCAGACCTGATCATTTACACTTTTCACTTTCAAAACAGAAAGGGAGCACCTTTCCTTTAAGAGGACTCCAGTTTGTGTTTGAAATCTCTGATGAGCAGGGGTCCTATAATGCTCCTGGCTCAACGTTTTCCCAAAGTGTGTGTCATGCTTTCAGAGGCATTGTGGAAAAGGAGCAGGGAAAGGGAGGGGGGGTGATCCCTCAATTATTGCCTCCCCTAAAAATGATGCAGGATAAGGAAGCGTATAGGATTCAAAGGACAGAAGTAGCCACTTTGTGGACAAGATATGGGAGAAAGCCAAGGCACGAAGGATGGACACACAATGTATATTGGTTGCATGTGTGGTGGGGAGAAGATGCTTAAGGATGTAGAATGGCAGGTAGGTCATGCCATCACATATGGGAAACGAGCACTGCATTTCAACAGGGGGCTAAATTATCTATTGGAGTTCAAGAGCCAGGAGCCACACTATTACATTGTTCAAAGTTTGCTTGTCAAACCTTCAGTCATGAACATGAGCATATCCTTGGAGAATGAGAATCTGCAGCTCTAGGACTGAGTCAGAGAATAGAGAAGGATTCTTTAGTGATCCTGTGGTGTGAGGCGTGGCTGTGGAGAGTGCATTAGTGGAACGTTAAGTTCCAACAGGATGGCTATGCAGGTTCATTTGCACATCCTGGTGAAAAAGACTGGCTGCGGAAGGGAGGTGAGGATTTGGTAGGGAGTGGGGATCTTCTGACTGCAAGCCCCTCCGAAGTAGGGTGAAGATGCTTCAGGTCTCAGATGTGGACTTAGCTGTTTAAAAAGGCCTTTGCCCTCCCTCATCAAATGGGACTGTCCCTGAGGAGAACCTACACCTCTGTGCAAACAACAGGTTCTGGGCACTAGGTTAATTGTTATGAATTAAATGGGTGTACCAATTGGTTTGTCTGAACGGGAATAGCTCAGGCTAGCCCAATCTTGTCAGATGTCAGCAGGCAATAGCAAATCACTTCTGAATGCATCTTGCCGTGAAAATGCTACAAGATTGCCATAAGTTAGTTGTGGGCAAAAATATATATATTATTGGTTTACATGCTAAAACCACACATTTGGTTTTTTGAAAAACGCCCCAGTTGCAAGTACTGATAACATTGTTATTACAAAGCAAATCTATTCCACTGGGTATCCAAACAGTCACAATGAACAATCTTGAAAATGCATTGGTGTTTGTTATAAATCAGTCTTGGATATTTCTGAGTATGAAACTTTGGATCTTGCTGAATCTTGCTTTGGATGGCAAGAGTTGTTTTCTTATCACTGATTATTTTGTACGCCACCTTCGTTTCTCAGAGATGCAGCACAGAAATTGTCTAAATAAATAAACAGAACCAAACCACACAGATCTGCAAAAGCATGAACTTCAAGTTTAAACTGTACCAGCTCTCATTTTAGAAGTGAAGTACTGGCTATTTGAACATTAACTGCTGCTCATTCACGTGTAATGGTGTCTGGTAGTTTTGTTTGCAGCCTTGATTTATTGCCTCCTTAAAGGAGCAGATGCCTAATACTGGAAATCAGGAAATTTCATATTACCAGATTAATTAACTTTAATAGGATTTCTTTAATCCTCCATGATCGGCATTAGCCTCTCCTTGAAATCTGTTGTGTTAAGGAAAGCATCTACCCTCCTTCCCTCCTTTATAGGAAAAGAGTTAACTTGGGGAACAGCAAGGGAAGAGACTTATTTGAAAATCTGTTTACTCTTGCAGGAAGACACAAGTCCAGATCTTCACTGAAGAGGATTAGTCTGGTGGAAAGAAACTGAGTGTGATTTTTTGTTTGGTGGATATCAGCTAGTAGCTAATTTCTGGTGCTCAAGCCCTTTCTACTTGTTAGAGAAGTCAGGCATTCTGCTTCCACAGTATCCAGCCAGATGCCCCAGAGGTCACAAGTAGGATATTGCTGATTGGTTCCCAGAACCTCTAATTTAGTCTTCAGCATCTGTATTGGGAGGAATCTTGGAGAGAGAAGCCATTTCTGTGCCCAGAGGCTCATCTGCTTGAGATCCAAAGCTGGAAGAACCAGGAACGACCTAAAGAAGGAAGGGGGGGGGGGGGGGGAGAAAGTCAGCTAATGTCAGTAGAGCACAGACTTTTGAACATAGTACAGCATTATTATTTAGAACTGAACTGATTTCACACCTGTAACAAGACCCGTTTGACCGGTTTTGGGCTACTGGTTGGTTGAGAAAGCAGATAAATTGCAGCACCGGGTTTATGGGAAGACACCAGTAATCTCTTTAGCCCTTTTCAGTTGTTGACTTTGAAGGGGTTGTGCCTGCTGGGGAAAAAAGGGGGCAAGGCCAGCCAGCCACCGGGAGACCCCTTGCTACCAAGTGCGACCTCTGCCTATTACTGGAGGACGCCAGAGATTCGTCTCAGTTTCTAAATCTTGGCTTTAGTGCCAAATGCTGGTTTGGCTGCCCGGTTTCTGTCCCCCAGCAGCAGCACTGCACCTTCGGGGGGACTTCTTTTTTTGGGGGGGGAACCCAGGGGGCTCCGGCTCTGCATTCAGCCCGGCCAGACTCTTTGTGCGCGGGTTGGTGCGTTTTCTCCCGGGCGTGATGTTGTGCAGCGCTGACATTCGTGTAGCAACCGGGCGGCCGAGGCAGCAACGCGGCTGCAGCTGGGCTTGGCTTTGAAAGGCGCGAGACAAAGGGCGCCACTGTTCTCCCCCGCTTCGCTTTTCCATGCCATTTGCATAGTCTGTTCTGCCTGATTGACCAGCTCGGGCCGGCCAAGGGAACTGGCATTGTTCCCGGATCACTTCGAGATGGCGGAGATGACAAGATTCAGGTGAGAGATGAAGTGGGATGAGTCGCCCATCCCGCCAAGCCCAAGCCACCGGCCCCTGGGAACAAGCTGAGCCCGGGCCCGGGGGGGGGGGGGGTGAGGGCGGGGGAATCGGCATAGATTATCCTGTGGAAAAGCACCAAGAGCGAAGTACCGGGAAATAAGCCCAGTTCTCCATCACTCACCTCCGCTTGTGGTCTGTCTAAAAACCAATGTGCGCTTCATTATTAATTGCAACAGGAATAACTGCAACAGGAATGTTGGGCATTGCAAATGCTTAAACATACTTTACACATATACGATAGCAGTGACCGTTACAACATCCCTGTAAGGTAGGGCAATGCTACACACACACACACACACACACACACACACACACACACACACACACCCCGGCTAAAGGGTGGCCAGTATGCATACAAGGGAAGTCTTGTTCGGAAACAGCAAGTCTGGCAGGTTTGGCCACCATCCAGAGGTGACTTAGTGGGAAGTAAATGTGGCGGTAAAGACTGGAGCCGCTTCCGGTATAATTGCCCCTCGCATTTGTGTGAGAACTCAGAAAAGCGACTTGGTGCTTCGCTTGGGTAGAGCAGCACTGGATTTTTGACATCTTTGGCCTTCCGCCCGTGGAAACCATGCACTTGTGCATGCCTTGCAATAGGGGTAATTGCCCCAAAGGATTAAAAAAATGTGTAATGCTTCCCTTTGTTCATAGCTAACTACCAAATGAGTTTGCTCTGCTTGGCTAGCTGAAAGCACCCAGCTTCTCATGCTGGCTCTCCCCCCACCCCGTTTTTATTTTGTCCTGTTACCCTCTCTGGATGGAGGGCAGGGGCAGTTCAATTCACACACACACCCAGACACTCGGGCAAACACTCCCCCCTCCCAAACCCCACAGGTTTTTTGTTTGACACTTTTATTTTGACTCAAAAAAACTCTGGTCAATTCGGGGAGGTTTTTCCCAGAGACATTTCCCCTACTATTTGCCATGTTTTCTTCACACTTTGAAGAAAGAAGGGAAGCGATTAGGGCTCCTTCAGAGTCAATGGGGCTAATTTTGTGTTAAGAGGAGGAGGAAGAGGAGGAGTAATTTGAATTTATACCTCCCTTTCTCTTCTGTTAGGAGACTCCTTTCCCTTCCTCTCCCCACAACAGACACCTTGTGAGGTAGGTCAGGCTACCTGAGAGAGTTCTGAACAAACTGTGTCTAGCCCAAGGGTAGGGAACCTTTAACAGTCAAAGAGCCATTTGGACCCGTTTTCCACGGGAAAAGAAAACACTTGGAGTCGCAAATAATTTTTGACATTTAAAATAAAGATAACACTATATATATAGGGTTTTTAAAAACCTTTTACTCAGCTCATTCTGAGAAGCGCATGGATGCGCCTGCCCTGCTGCCTGCAGGGCGGGCAAGGATGAAGCCGGTGACTCGGCCTCACCGGCTGCTGGGAAAGCGCCCGCCCCGCTCAAACGGGATGGGCAAGAGGGGAAGCCCGTGGCGCGGCCCAGCCGACCGTGGGCAGTTGGTGTGCCCGCCCTGCTGCCTGAAGGGCGGGCAAGGATGGGGCCAGCGACTCGGCTCGTGGAGCCACAGTGCAAGGGCAGAAGAGCCGCATGCAGCTCTCGAGCCGCAGGTTCCCTACCCCTGGTCTAGCCCAAGGTCAGCCAGCAGGCTTCTTGTGGAAGAGTGGGAAACAACTCCAGCTCACCAGATAAGAGTCCACTTCTCAAGTGGAGGAGTAGGGTATCAAGTCTTAACCACTACACCAGGCTGGCTCTCAAGGATGGAGAAGGTGAACTCCATCTTATGTGTGGGCAAGCCAATACACAGCCAGGTTAAAGAACAGTGGGTTGATCAGAGCCAGTGTGTTATAAGGGATTTACTTATGAGTAAACAGCAAGGTTGTGGTAATGGAGCCCCACCACCATTCAGTTAGCTGCGACCTGTTCTCCTCAAATCTCAGAAGCTAAGAGGGGTTGGCCCTGGTTAAGATTTGGGTGAGAAACTCCCAGGGCATACCAGTGACCTGAGGTGGAGGTAGGCAACAGCAAACCACCTCTGATGTCTCTTGCCATGAAAACCCTATAGGTTGTCACAAGTCATCTTTGACTTGAAGGCATACACACACACATCCGCACACAGTTCCAGTTAAATACCTTGCTTTCTTCAAGATGTTTAGGGTGACTAGATTGCAGGTTTTGTTTTGAATTAATGCATCAGTTTCTTCTTCTGCAGATTTTTTCCTACCTTTCTGCTTCTCTGGCAGGCGTTCTTAGAATGTCTTCCATGTGGAGGGTTGTGGAACAATTGCTGCCTTTGAGAGATAACTGAATCTCAAAGGTAGTACTCCTTTGTTTTGATCTTGCTGAGCATCTGACACATGGCTCTGCACCCCCTTCTGGTTGCCCGTGCACGCTGTCCATGGTGCTCTGATCTGTAGGTACTTCAAGCTTTATGCCTAATAAAGGTTTTTGGATTGGATTGGATTAGGCACTTCAAGCACACTGTCCATGGTACTCAGATAGATAACATCTGGCTGCTGCACTTGAGTTTGCTCTGTTGAATTAGATTCACTGGAATCTGCTTTCTCCCTTTCATCAATGTAGATTGTGTTGCAGATTTTAAGTACATCCATTTCTGGGTTGAGGATTCAGTATGCCTTGCATCCCAGTGGATTATCCTCAAAAAGCCCTTCTTCAGCTCTAAGGTGGATTCCGCATGGGCCAAAAACAGCAGTGTGAAAATGGCATGAAAACGGTGTAAATCCTTTTGCAATCTTGTAAACCATTTTCTACCATTTTCACACCGCTGTTTTTGGTCCATGTGGAATCCACCTAAGATACATCTTGGAGTGCTTTTCCTTTAGGATATAAGAATATTCTTTTGATCCAAACATTCTCAAATGATTCACACTGAGTTTGTGCCCAAACTGCTGTTTGTATGGTGTGCTACTTGCAAGAAATCTGTTTTGCAGGTAAGTTGCTGTATTAACAGCTTCCCTGTAATATCTTTCTGACAACTTTGCTTCATGCAGCTAGCCATCTCAGTTAGGGAATGGTTTTTGCACTCTGCTAATCCATGCATTTCATGACTAAAATGAACAGTTAGATGATGCTCTATTCCATTTTTAGCGAAAAAATTCTTCATCTCATTTTTTCTATATTCTCCTGCATTGTCAGTGTGTACTGCAACTGGCATTCTTTGAAATTTGTTACTAACCAGTGCAGTATGAGCACTTCAGGAATGGGGCAGGATATAATAATCAAATAAATAAAGGATCAAATAAATAAATGAATAAAATTTGTCCAGGACTTGGCTTTTCTGTCTAATGAAGTGGGTCACAGAATATATTGAAAAATCATCTACAAAACTTAGCAAATATTTGTTCCCAGATGGGATTTGCATTTTTAAAATCCACAGACACTACTGTGCATTAATTCCAGAGGATACTGGGTTTTTCTTTTGCTTTGGGCCTCACACCCTTTGCTTTAATACAAATTTCCTATTTCTGTTCCTAGATATGTCTACTAATTTGCATATTCTTAATTAAATTCTGACTTTCAAGTTGCTTGATTGCATTAACATCTCTATGTTCATAGCATCTATGCCATAAATTTATGTAATGTCCATGAATGCATCGTTGAATAAGATTTGCTCTCTGCACATATAGATCAAGGTGATACAGCCCATCTTTTCTTGTCACCTGTACAATCAATTGTACCTCTTCTTTTATAAGGCTTTTTTCCCTGCAAACAGTGTAATCATTCTCTTATCTATTAAAGTGTTCATTAAAAGCATTCATTAAAATCAAGTTGTTCTCAAGTGAGGGGATTAAAAAACAAAAAATAATCTTTCTCACAAATCCTCCCAGTAGCAAGTACTTAATTTAACTTGTCCTATTTTCACTCCTTCTAAAGGGCGATAATTTGCTACATACATTGCTTTTTTACTTTCATCCAAAGTGTCAAATAAACTTTTATCTCCACATAAATGGATTGTGAAACTGCTGTCAAGGATCCATGTGTTTGATTTTATTCCTCCTGGTTATAATATAAAAATTTTCTTTAACAGAGTTCATGTAGCTATTCACAGTTGCAGTAGCTCTCCTCTGAGTTTTATGGCCCTTTGTTTGTGGAGGCAAATGGTTGTCTGCTGCTTGTTGACCAGAACCACTACATCTCTCTGTGTGTCTCATTCATGTGCAAAATGGCCCATGCTCCCACAGACATGATGGTTTCATTCCTTTTTATCTCATATATTCAAGGCTTTGAGACAATTTGTGCCTTGAAGGAATTATCTCCTAAAATGCTGCTTCTGTAATTCATAGTAGTTTTTCCTTGTTCTGTGTTTTAGTGAACACATTTTCATAACTCTTGGGGAGTGAAATCAATAATAACAATATTACCTCCTCATCAACAATCTGTTTTCCTGCTGTTTTAAACTGGCCAGCCAGGCCAAGCATTTGGTTGGTGCGTGGAGATCCTCTTACATGGTCTATCCAATGAGTTCATACTCCATAGCTTCTTTTGCTGTAAAAGCAATTTTATCCTGATAAACCAGGTACCATAATTCAAATCCATTAATGCCTCAATGCAGGAGCCATACCAGTCTTTATGGGAGGTAGCCATTTTAACTCCTTTGTTTTTGTCTGCCAAGTTTTCTAAGCCTGGAGGCAAACTTTCCTTATTCAGTATAGCTGAGTCTTGGCTCATAACCATAGCTGGCATAATGCTAGTTATGCAGAGAAGCAGCCGACTACCTGATTAAAGGCAAACTTAAATGTTTATTAGGGAACTACATTTTAGATAGGAAAGTTGAAAGACAGGGATAGCTTTTAGCTACCTCATTATAGCTAGGAAAGGAGAATATTTCAGATAAGAAGGAAATTAGACCTGATGGAATTGGTCTGAGGACAGACAAGATGTGACACAAAAGGATGGAAGGGTTTCTAACCTTACTGCTGTATCCAACTGACCACTTGCCCTTCCACTGCTGGGTCTAATTCTTAGTTCCTTTGCTTACTAGACAATGTTACTTCCAACATCTCTTCTTAAGGTCTAGTGTACAAAGACCACATGATTCATCTTCTTACATAGACTTTCAAACTTGTTTCCAGATAAGAGCTTGGTGAGCACATCTAAAATCATTTCTTCTGTACAACAGTACCACAAATCAACAAGCCCATCTTCACACATGTTTCTCATGCAGTGACACTTTGCATTTGTGTGCTTGGTTCTGCATTTATTTATTTGTTTGTTTGTTTGTTTGTTTGTTTATTGGACTTTTATACTGCCCTATCCCCAAAGGGGATGCAGTATCCCAGGGGCAGGGCAAGGGGAAACTGCGCCTGGGCATGCATGCACCCTGTGCCCCTGCTGCATCTCCACCCCCCACCCCCCCTCTACCCTGCCCCAGAATGCCCCCTCCATGGCCTGGCCATGCCTCCTCTGTGGCTTTGCCTGGGGCATCATGTCCCCTCGTCCCATTGGTGCTACGCCATGTCAGAATCCATTTCAGTTGTTTGCACGTCTCAACTGCAGACATGCATTTGGTTTCAGCTGATGATACAGCTATGCATTCTGGGTTTCTGCTACTCCAACTGATTGCTCCGCCTCCATAAAAGAACAGGCATCCATTGGATGACTTTCTATCTTCTGTGTCTCTTTCCCAGTCTGCATCCATGTGTCCCACCATTTGGCATTGGTTGGCAACTTTAATTTCAGATTACTAGTGTCATATAAATATCTGGCCAGTCTCTTGACTGCATTCCAGTCACTTCTGTTTGGTGACTCAGTCTTTCTGCATAATGTCTCCATGGCTGCTGCTATGTCAGGGCATGTCAGTGTGCTTAGGTACAGCAATTTACCAATTGCCTCTCCATAGCGTTTGCTGTCAGGTAGAAGTTTACTGCTTCCTTCCTGATTCCAATAATTTGTTTCTATAAGAGTTCTGACTGGTTTAGCATCTTTCATATTGATAAAGTTCAGGAATTCCAAAATATTCTGCTTTTGGTTAAGAATCTAGCTCCCATCTTCTTTCCTTTCTATTTGTATTCCAAGCGGATACTTCCAAGTTGTTTCACTTCTGCTTCTTGATTCAAATGTTGAACTATTTTATCATAGTCCTAACTACCTGACCAGCTGGTCTCCGTCTGCTGGGTCTTCTTAGTTCCTTGGCATGCTAGACTAGTTACTGTAAACAAATAAGTGGGGCTCACTTTTAAGTAGAATATTTGGAATTTGGATTACCTCTCCTGTTTCACAATCACACATTTGCAATGAGGAGTGGGTATGGTATAGTACAGGGGTGTCCAACTCTGGTGCTTCAGATGTTCATGGATTACAATTCCCATTGGCCCCAATTGGCCATGCCTGCAGGGGCTGATGGGAATGGTAGTCCATGAATAGCTGAAGCACCAGAGTTGAACACCCCTGGTATAGTAGATAGACCACTGGACTGGCATCTGGGAGATCAGGGTGTGACACCCACTCTGCCAAGGAAGCTCCCAGTGTGGCCATGGACTGGTCCCTTCCCCTCAGCCTGATCTACCTCAAAGGGTTGTTGTGAGGATAAAATGGAGAACTGTAGAACCCTGCAGGAAATCACTTTGGGTTCCCTTGGGGTTGAAAAGTGAAGCCTAAATATCTGAATGAGTCAAACCAGCTAAGCTGAGAGG
Source organism: Sphaerodactylus townsendi (assembly GCF_021028975.2). Classification (NCBI taxonomy): domain Eukaryota; kingdom Metazoa; phylum Chordata; class Lepidosauria; order Squamata; family Sphaerodactylidae; genus Sphaerodactylus; species Sphaerodactylus townsendi. The sequence continues at coordinate 102,866,513 of NC_059428.1, forward strand.
GTGCGGATTTCAGTTCCCAGGAACTAACTCCCACTATTGCAGCATGACTCAGTGCAATGCTTCAAGAAGCATCGGCTGGTTTGTCCAACTTCAGGCTTTGATTTCACCCGATTGTGGCTGCGGATGGAAATGCGCACAACTGTTGTTCATCACTGGAAATTGGGTTTCCCGGGGCTTCCCACTTCCCAGGCCGCACCTTGAAATAAGGACTATCCACCTGAGGTCCCAGGAAACAAGGGTCCCCAAAGACTGCCTGGGTGGCCAGACTGTGTCCTAGCATTTGCATGGCCCGAGTGGGATTCCCAGGCGTTTTGGAAACTCAGGTCAGGCGAATGAGTTCTCCAAAGTGGCTGGGAGCCCTGGAAAGCATAGCCCACACCTGCTTGGAGTGGTGTCCCCGAAGGGCAAGGGCCTTGTAAACAGGAGTTTTGGGGACATCTGGGAGCTGGACAACACCTCGATCTAGCCTAGGCGGTCTTGGCCTCGAGCTTCCCCTGCTTTTAAGAGCCGGATTAAGAGCGCGTGGGGCCCAGCTCCGCAGCCGAGATCCTTTGCTTTCTCTCTTTGCGCAGTTAGCCAGGTTAGTCCCCATCGGCTGGCATGCCCGGGCCGAAAGAGTGGCCCCGCTTTCCTCTCTCCTGGGGTCCACCACGGCTCCCTCTGCTCCCCCTCCGGGCCGGGGAGGGGGGGGGCTTCCCGATGCCCACGGCTGGAGAGTGTGACTGAGGCCAAGTTGCGGGAGAGTTTGTTGAATTTCCCCTGCAGTGTTTACAGCTGACTGGCGAGGCGCTTATCTCGGGGGAGATAGAACGATTAATACAACCGCAGGTTTCCCGAGCAGCGATTGTGATGGAGATTGTTGGCGAGAAAATAGACAATTATCCGCTGTTAGCTTTACATAAAGATCGCATTAACTTGAATTAGTTATCAGACAAAAGAACATCCGAAAGCTGCACCTTTCCTGCCAAGGCAACCGCTGGCGGGGACCGCGGATGCGCCCGGGCTGCGCGCTCGCAAAGGGGCAGGGGCGCACGAGGAGAAGCGGGGGGGGGGGGGAGGGAGGGAGGGGCTGTCCGGTCCTCAGCGAAGCCTGGCAGGGAGAGGGAGAGGGATGCTCTCGGTTGCCAGCAGCAGCCCGTTCCCACGGGGCGAGGCGCAGCACAACGTGGCCGGGAGCCCGCTGGAAACACCGGGGGCAGGGAAGGCGGATCGTGCGGGCCTCTGTCCCCAGGGACGCGGCCAAGGACTTCGTGGGGCGGGGGGGGGGGGGGGGGGCGGCGGCCAGGAAGAGACTTGCTGCGCTCTCGCCAGTTTGCGCCAGAGCCACGTCGGGAAGCCAGCGGGCCCCCGCCCCCTCCAGTAACTCGAGGGGAGGCCATCATTAGCGATCCACTCCTGCGGAGGAAAGGGGGGTGGGCAGAATAAGGCGCGCGGGGGGAGGGGATAGGACGGAGATTCCTCTCTTTGCCGCCCTCCCCGCTCTCCTGACTTTTGATGTTGCTCTAGGAACCTTCGAGGAAGCATCTCCTCCTCCTCCTCCGAGGAGTGCGGGGCTCCTGTCCACCCCCACACACCCCGGGAGGGGAGGGGAGAGGGCAGGCCCGGCGGGGGAGCGGCTCTCTTTGTGGCAGCAAACAATTCCCCGGCAAGCCGGCATTTACTCCCCCCGCCGAGGTTCGCTGGGAAGTGTTGGGCGGCTCGTGTGACTTCGAGCGAGTGGGAGGCGGGGGCGCGCACGCTGAGATACGCACAGAATTGCTCGTTAATTCCTCTCCCCCCCCCCCCGCGGTCACTTTCTCCCTGCTTTCCTTTCCTTTGCGAAAGAGACCGTTGCCAAAGAGGTTCAGCGCAGTCTCCCTGAAAGAGTTCCCATCTGACGCAGGAAGATCCCCCTTCTGCGGAAAAATCAGTTGCCCTCAAAAGGCAGGAGGAGCGGGCGCAAAACGTGTGTCGACTCTCCGCCCACCGAGAAGGACGGAGGCGGAGGATCGGGGTCAGGGGACAAAGCAGGAGGTCCCCCGCAGTTGCGCGTCCGGCAAAAGCGCGCCCGGGAACCCGCTGTGCAGTGCCAAGTCCCGCGCGCTCCTGCTTTCCGAGCTGCCAAAGTGGGGGGGGGGGGCTCCTGGGAGAAGGGGTTCCTGCTGAACGCTGAGCTAAGGGGCGGGGGGGTGGCGATTCCGGTGAACAGGCTCCTTCGTTCCCCCGCTGCAGCCAGCCTGCAGCCGCCGTCGCAGGGCGGGCCGGGCGTTCGTTCCCAAGGCCGTCGGGGGGCGCTGCCTGGGGCGCGGCGGATTTGTGTGGTCCGCGCCTTTCCCCGCCGCCGGGCCCCTCGTGTGCCCGGGCTGAGGGGGCTCCCTCGGCTGGCCTGCACCTGCGCCGCCCTGGGCTCCTTCAGGAATGCGCTGGAGCTTGTAATCAGCTTTGTGAAGCCCATTGAGCGCCCGGCTGAGCGAAACTTGCAAAGCTCGCCCGGGCCGGGCCGCCTGAATAGGAGTCAGCGTGGGGCGGCCGGCCAGGCTTTGGCGCTGCCAAATTCCAGCAGAGCCCCTCACAATCGCTCCACACAAGCTGCGCCGCTTCGCCCGCGCCGAGGGGGGAAAAGAGGCGAGCGAAGAAAAGCGAAAATACCAGTCGGCGGCCGGGGGAGCGGGTGGTTCCCAGATTAATGGCAACACTCGAGGGGGCGGCCGGCAAGGAGGGAGGGAGGGAGGGTGGGAGAAGCCCAGAAGGGCCGGCCGGCCGGCCTCAGAGACCCCGCTCGGGGGCTCATCTTCAAGGCTTCAGTCTTGCGGCTAGTTACAGGAGGGTCTCGTTTGGGGAGAAAAGAATGGATGTAAACCAGAGTTTAAAGCCACCACCGGTTCCCCAACCCAACGCCACGGTTTCAGGGCTGTGTGTGTATGTCTGACTCCCAGGGACACGAGGTGCCAGTTAACGTGTGAATGATAAGACGGAGAAGAAAGAGGAATTAAAACAATCACACGCACACCCCTCCCCAGAAATACTCAGAATGTTAGCTCGGCCAAAGGTTTGGGGGGAGGGAGGGAGAGAGCGCACGCACTCTACGGGTCACCAAGTTGGGTGGCAAAGCATGGCTGCCTTTCCAGGAAACGAGGTGCCCAGAAGTGGGTGGCCCGCGGTCCACTCGTGAGGCTTCCCACTAGAAGCCCTGGCCTGCCAGCTGCTCAGGCCTCGCTGGCACGGAAAGAAGAGAGGCGACTCCCGGGCATGTTCTCCTTATCGGCTCTGGAGGAGAGGTGTTGCCATTCGCAGCATATATGGGGGGAGGAGGGGACCCCAGCTTTCTTGAAAGATGTGCGTGAACTGATACCCAGTTAAAGCAAATCCTTTCCGCGTCTCAACTAAGCCCGAGCCTGCGGCATCATCGTTACCCGGTGAGGGGTTCCTGCGGACCCCAAGAAGTCCCAGAACGCCCCTCTTCCTCCCATCCCACCCACATACTGAGAAGAGCAGCACATAGCAGAAAGAAAACTTGGCGCATTCATGAAACTAACTGTTTACACACACATGACTCCCAAGGCTCCTAAGAGGAAGCCAGCTGCACATGCAGGGCGCAAGTCTAACGGTAACGCTGTTACTCCCGTCTAAACCCGTTGGTTTAGACCGCGGGGTTACGCTTCGACCCCCTCCGTTGGGAGCAGTCCTGTTGAATGAAGATGCGTCTGAGTGAGCCTGTGTCGCGCTGGGCTGCGTGCCCGCTTTCAGCCAGATTCAGGGCTGTGAGTTTCTCTCAGTCTAACGGAACTTACTCGCAAGTAAATGTGCGGGAATTATATCCCTGCTTGGAAGAACTCGGAGGTCCAGACTCAAAGGACTGCCTTACCCGAGGTTGTTTTCTTCGTACTGCTGACCCAGGCGCTACTTGGTCCAGCTGCTTTTGAAACACTCCACAGTTTCAAAAGTGGCTCGTTGTGCAGCAATCAAATGCCATGAATGTTTGAGGAATATCAGCAAACGGTGGCGGGGTTGTTGTATCCCATCCAATGGCATTTGCTGCTACATAAAATCTGTTTACTGCTTTGTTTGAAGACCCTGGTTCATGGGCCTGCCATCCCTTGGCTTTGACTCAACTGTACTGGGCTGCAACGTGTGACATGAAATACAGGCAGCTGGTCTTGTTTCGCAAATGGCGGATCTGTGAAGTTGACCAGGTCTTGAACCAGTTCCCGAATCTCGCAACTTCCTGTTTCCTATTGTAGGAATGTTGCCGGGAGTTCCTGGGATTTGTCGACAAGGTTAACTGATTCGCATCCAGTTTAGGATAGCACACTTTTGGCATTACAGTTGAGCAACGGTTTTCCATATACTTCAATGTTTTGCTCATTAGTCTATCGTCCATATGGATGAAACTAACTGGTTACACTTTTTCATTAAAAATAACTTGCCTCTTTCTCCCCAAAGCCTGGTGAGATAACCCGTAACTGGTTGTGGTGGAGTGGTTAGAGGGTCCTTCTAGCATCTAGGAAACCCAGGTTTGAATCTCCCCACTTTGCCATAGAAGACTGTTGGTTGGCCTTGAGGCAGTCACACATACTCTAACCTAGGGGTGGCCAACCTATGGTGCTCCAGATGTTCATGGACTACAATTCCCATAAGCCAATTGGCCATGCTGGCAGGGGCTGATGGGAATTGTAGTCAATTAACATCTGGAGCACGGTAGGTTGGCCACCCCTGCTCTAACCTACCTCACAGGGATGTTGTGAGCATAAAATGGAGGAGAGGAGAACAAAGTAAGCCACAATGGGTCTCCACTGAGAAAGAAGGTGAGGTAGAAAATAAATCGATAGTTAATAACAGATGAACGGTCTTTCAGTTTGTTTCCTTAAGTGCATTCATTTCATGCATGGGGAAGAGCCCAACTGAAATATTTAGTAAGGAGGTGTTCAGAATTATCATGCTAGATTGTGTTTGTTACTCAACAGAGTAGTAACTTCCTGATGACATCTTGCTGTGCAATCCCCCAAATGCCTAGTTCTAAAGATATTTACCGAGAAGAAACTCCGGTTGACTGTCGTGAAAATTGCTTCTACTCTTAAAGATGGTAAAAACTAAGAAGGGTCTGGCGCATGTAAAGCATTTCGGCTGCAAACCTACCCTTACTCAACCGTTACCGCCAGTGCACCGAATGAGACTGACTCCCGAGTAAACCTGTGGAAGATCCGCCTGAACTGACCCGTCTTGCTGACTTCTGTGGCCCGCCAAGCACGTGCTTAAACCTTTCCCTCTGAAATCGACGGGACCCACGCGGCGCTTCACCGCGGCAGCATCTGGTGCTTAGATTTCTTTTTTGTGCCTGTCTCTCGCTAACAATGAAAAAAAAAGCCCACCTTCTCCGGGTCGCATGTTAAAGATGGCGAAACAAACCATGTATTAAAGTTTGGAAGGAAAAGCGAAACCCTTTTATTTAGAAAACGAGCGAGAGACTCCGCTTGACAGCTCCAACCCTAAAGACTCTTCCGCCGCCTCACCGTTCCCAGCCCCTGTTCCATTTCCCTGCAAGGAAAGTTTCTATTTTCTCTCCTCTTTTGCAAGTTGGATGTTCTATTTTCGACCGTGTTGCTTCTTCCAGCCATTCTCGGTGACAAGTCAGGAGGATATGCAGTAATTCAGAAATTAGTGAAATTTTATTCTTGGTGGGGGCTTTGGATTAAGAGGCTGAGAGAGTGTGAAACAAGTCAACGTGTAATTGTATGATAAGGCTCTCACGAGGAATTTATTGGCCAAGTTGCTATTTCTATTCCTTCCTAATCTCGTTTAGCACATTCATTCTCTGCAATCTGTCTCCATAATCTTCTGTCACAGAATGGCAGCCAATAGAAGCATGCATGTTTGGAGAGAAGAGGAAATATGCAGAGGCGTGATAAACTGATGCTAATTATCCATATTTAGGACACCGAGTGCACAAGATCAAGGTTTACAAATAACAAACCCGAGCCAGTGAGGACGGCTTCCTAGTGTGGAATATATTGGAGGGGACAAGATAAGGGCTTCACATGCAGAAGAGATTTATTGGTCAAAGGGTTCACCTTCCACTTCCCCACTTTTATATAGCAGTAAATTATTTAGGCTAAATTCACCAGAACGTTACTCTTTTATTTGGCAAGGCGCCACGACTTGCTCTTTCTTTGTGTCTTTTCAATGCAAATCCTTGTAGTGTAACATCAGTTGATAAGAAACAAATAATTGAAGTAATAGGTAATTCCCTTTAAATTGGGCATATAGGACAGTGAGGTAATCATCATCTAATGGGGCTGGCGGGGGTGAGGCCGACGGATAGAGCAGATAGGGGGGAAATACCAAATCTTGGCTACTCGGTAACAACGCCACCCTATTTTTTTTTTAAAGGAAAACGAAAATATGTGGGTGAGGTGCGAAGTCAGTTCGAGGCTGAGAGTTGGCATTTTCTTCTTCGTTTGAAATAAAAGGAGCTGTGCCCTCCCCCTCCTTTCTGGAAGGGGGACATTTAAATCAGGGACTTTACTACACACACACACACACACAACCTTCCTACAAGTCAGTTTGGCCGCGAGAAATAATACTGGGATTCAATTTGGCAATATTTGTGCGAAATGGTTGAGAGGTTAGCAGTAGTGATCTTAGTACTTTGCAGTAATTGTGTTGTATTTTTTCCAAAACGCTTCGGCAACTTGGGATTGGTGGCGGCTGCAAAAGGCAACGTGCTACATACTTTCCATCTTCTGTTCTTTTTACGTCTTTTCTGTCTTTTCTTTTTTTTAAAAAGGACCCTTATGTCTGTAGGATCCAGCTTTTACAACAGGACCCCCTGGACACTATCGATTTTGGCAGGCTTATTGATATTTCCGCTTTGTTTCCAATTGATAATGCCCCGTCACCTCTGCACCTTCCGCGACGACACAGCTCATAAATAGAAAATTTATATCGGTTAATTTGGCATCGTTTAGGTGAACTTTATTTGCAATTTGAAATAAATCGACTGGATAGGGAGAAGAAATTCCTACAGTGCCTGTCCCAAGGCACCCACTGAATGGTATCGGTTCTGCAGACTGAATCGTTAGTAGCAGCTGTCGGTATTTTCTCTTGCAATACAGTCAAGTTGGGCGTTTTAGAGGTATCTGTTGGAGGAGGGGAGGGTTAAGAAAAAATCCTCTTGTTTCCTTTTAGGTAGCAATGCCAGGACCACAAACAAACAAACAAATAAACTATCCTTTTCTTTCCACCCACAAAACCTAGACGTAAGTTGTAAAACTGATAGATTTTTTTTTTTAAAGATCACTGCTCCTAACCTTAAGAAAAACTCCAAGAAGTTACCGTGTTGCTGATGATAGAATTTAAGCCCCTGGGGCAGAAAACAAAAGTGGTTCTTACTGCAAATGTGTTACAAACTAGGGGATTTGAGAGGTGGCTCTGGGGTGAATTTCACCGCATGGCATCTTTCTTGTAGACCATCAAGCAGATTGGCCCATATATTCAGGGCTGCAGCACTAAACGATTGTCTTCCCCTGCCATTGATTCCCCACCAGCGTTTTAAGCGCTTGGACCCCCGGGTCTTAATTATAAACAAATGCAGATCACCTCGATGTTGTTTCAAATGTAACTGTTTTGGCGTTGTTGGGGGCTTCGCCCTCGTTTTGAAAGAAAGGAATATCTGAAAAACCTCATTCTTGAGGATCGAGACAGCCCCCACCCCCCATTAATTTTTGCTGAAGAATCTAAGATGAAATGGGGAACACCAAACTTCCCACGAAGATTAAATGAACACCGATCTGTGCATACAGACCCACTTATCTCCCGATATGCAGGATCTCGGACAGGAGAGCCAAGCAGAAGATGCAGGACAAATAAGGTATTTTTCACACTATTCACAATTAACGTGTGGAACTTACCGCCACGTGATAGGGTGAGGAACACTAAATTAGAGGAATGTACAAAAGAGGATTAAATAAAGTAATGGGGGGGGCGTCTCCATGGAAAGGTGTAAGGCCGAATGGCTGAATTAAATCTCCTCATTCAGAGGCCGGAAACCTCTGGATAACTATAGCTAGAGGACAAGGGACAGGGCTTGTTTGCTTTCCAGAGAATCTGGCTGCCACTGTGGCAAACATGAAGCTGGTCAAGAGGGACCATTATTTTGGTTCCGAGTTGGCACTTTGAGGATCTTGGCCTGTGTTCCCGATCTTTGGCGGGATGAGAAGCTTTCGGGACTTCAAGTTGGTCTTATCCGTGGTACCACGTGGTACCACGTCATGGTAAACATGCACTCTCCTAGACAGATTGGTTGTTTTGGCTGCCTGGAAGAAAAATCGTGGAAAGAAGAGGAGATTCTTGATTGTTGTACCCAGGAATAAGAGAGAATAATCCATTCCAGATCTTCTTGGACTGATCCCGGGATATCTAAACAAGTGTCAACTTTATGGTGAATGGAACGCTGAAAAAACTGCTGGTTGCTTGGCAGATGGGCACTTCAGAGGTCTCTAGCTGCTATTCTCCAAGCAAGTGCAGAAGAATTGCCTTAATGAGGACTGACAACATGTAAAGACCATCTACCCTCCACAATTAGGTTTGGGTTGGGAATGCCCTTGGCATCGCAGGAGGTTTAAGAGGAATGAATGGCTCTTTATTAGGTGCTCAGATCCCCTCTCCTCATGCAAGGAAACACCATGCCTATGCCCAGCTTGTTCCTCCCACAATGTTACGCTCCACCTACCTTCAACAGGGTGGCCTCCTAAGGGAATTCTGGCTAGTGGAGGATTATCCACTCATTGTGGATAACCACGGGCATAGTAGACCGGCTTGGAAAGGCCTCTGTTCCCATGAAATGCCTCCATTCTACCACACAAGGAATGTCAAATAAATTCATTCATAAAGAGAATTCAGCTTGATGTGTCCATTGGCTTCTTAGCCACAAAGTCTGGAGTGGCTTTTTCATTAACATTAATAACCATGTGCTTTCAAGTTGACCTTTTATGGGGCTTTCAAGGCAAGGGATGAGGACAGATGGTCTGCCACTGTTTTCCTTTGCTCAGAAACCCTGACTTTTCTTGGTGACCTTCCAATCCAGCTCTGACAAATTCTGGCTGTTCGGGACTATTCAGGCTTCTGGTTTCATACTGCCCTCTAAAAAGGTAGCCATCTATAGATGGAAGTAGGCTGGGTGAATCCTTTTTTAGATTCCTTCAGTCAATCTGCAATAAATCCCATGTCATGACAGAGCTTCCTTAAATACATTTGCTGAGTTATCTAGAACCCCGAGATGGCTCTTAAGAAACTGTTCAAAGGCTGGGGCAAAAGAAGATGTAAACTGCTTAGATGTTTTTGAACAGGTGCCCCAACACCTAATGTGTCCCTTATGCTTTACACGGGAGCAGGATGGAATTTCTGTGAAGCTACTGGGAGCCAGTAAATTCAGAGATAATTGTCACAAGTTAGTACAGAAAACAGTTAAAGAGTTACTTCTTTGACTGTTTTCTGTATTAACTTGTGACAATTAACTTGTGTATTAACTTGTGACAAGGCAAGGAAAAATATCAGTCTAATTAAACTGAGTGACCCATTTTACAACCAGAAGTTTTAAGCAATATTTATTTTCTTCTCCACCTTTAAACACATACAGGATTAACAGGATCGATTAACCGACAAGTCAGCAATTGGTGTTCTAATAGTGTGAGCTATCAAAAGCTGCTGGAGAGGCTGAAAACACAAGTGACCACGAGTTATATCACTTCATGCCTGTGTTTCCTGGGTGAAGTTCCCCACCAAGTACGTCAGGGCCATGTTGCCGATTACAAGAACAAGAGTTAGGCGAACCAACTGGCTCTTGTGATTCGTGTTGGGAAGCAGCAAAAAGCGCTGGCCACAACACAGAGATTTGCACACAATCTCCCACTCTCTGGAATAACTGTCTTTGTGGGTTGGTCCTGAGGGACTTGAACAAGAAATACAACCAAGAAGCCACAATCAACCACTCAATATCTACTTGTTCAGCCTTTAATTCGTTACCTTCACTTTCCACTGTGTGAAAATAGATCACTCGTTTTAGCGTCACTGACCTATTGCCCCAAAGCACCAGGTAGATGTTTTCAGTAGGATGGGAAACATTGTGTCAAAACGTTTATTTTAGCTTGTCTTCTTTTGATCAGATCAGGTTTTTTTCACTTGTCTTCAGTCACTGCCTCCAACCACGAGCATCCTTCAGCTAACCGTTTTAGCTGCATTAGCATTCACACTTACTTATTTACTTCAGAGTAAGCACCATGAAATCGAGGGGCCTGCCTTTTAAGATTGGGTTGCATGGAACCCAGATGTCCGTGGGCATTATGAAGCAGTCTAAGGAAGACTTCTGTGAAATGGGGAAACACTTACATTCCTATCAATTGAGAACTCTTGAGAGCTACCATAAAGGAGCTACAATTACCCCCCCCCAAAAAAAAAAGAGAGAGGGGGTCATCAGAATGATCCTAGAGGGGACATTGCCTCTCAGAATCCTCTAGAACAAGCAGATGGTGGATTGTTTTCCTCTCGGTCTCGGTCTGGCAACTGGATCCAAAACGCCAGTCTTGGAAATTAAATTGCTGATTTCAATTAAACTGCATTTGGAAACCAGCTTAGGAAGACCAGGGTTTTAAATACTTTCAACTGAACACAGCTTTTGAAGCAATTTTTCCCTAGGACTGCAGGAAATTTGTATATTTTATAGACCAAACAATGCTATTAATTTGTTAGGATGTTTTTTAATTGCATGGGAAACACATGGTAGATTTGGCAGGGCATGAGAAAATGAATAAATGCCTATTCTCACTATTATGGAATACTCAAAGCAAGTGTCTCTTGTAAAATATGTAATCACAAAATGGCATTAATGTGAAAAATATATTTTGGATTGAAATCTTTGCATGTTTTCTTGAGAGGAAGTTTCATGGAACACTTGACTAATTTCTAGGTAAGGATAATTGGATTGTTAACATTATAAATAATACCCCCAAATGTACATACATTTGCAATTTGAGCTACAGAGCAATATTAAACAGATTCACACTCTCCTAAAGCAATTGAAGTCAATGGGTGTAACTGTGTAGGGCTGCACCAATAGTATCAGTAGTGTAGTGGTTAAGAGCAGGTGGACTCTAATCTGGAGAACAGGGTTGGGATCCCCATTCTTTCACATGAGTGGCAGACTCTTATCTGTGAACCAGATTTGTTTCCTCACTCCTACATTCCTGCTAGGTGACCTTGGGTTAGTCACAGTTCTTCGGAACTCTCTCAGCGCCACCTGCCTCACAAGGTGTCTGTTGTGGGGAGAGGAAGGGAAAGGAGTTTGTAAACTGTCTTGAGGGTCCTTTTAGGAAAGAAGGGGGGTATGCATCCAAACTCCTCCTCCTCCTCCTCCTCCTCCTCCACAGATACATATCAGTGATTGTTATTCAGTTTGAGTTATTGTGTTTCTATCTCTGATATTTGGCTAGTCTCTAGCCTTCCTGAGTTTAGACTTATTTAGTGATGGTTTCTCTTCAACAGTTGGAAGAGTTGTCACATATTTCACTGTAAGCTTGTACTGCCTCTAGAAAAGAAATTGAAAGGATGACTATCAGATCTGAATGACTGTTTCCACTAAATTTTTTGATCAAAATGTTCATGGAGTTTTATGTTAATACTCAGATCCCTTAATCTGACGTTAGCAAAATTAGCTATGTGTTCAAGTCCATTCTTTAACTCACACAGATTCCTTTTCTTTTCACCTCACTGAAAGCTACACCAACTATGTCAATCTGCAAACCCAATTTAGACTGAAACTCAGGGCTAATTCCCACATGAATATTTATCACTGCAAATCAAGCCACAACTTGACTGTGTGAATGGGTGGCTGATCAAATATCACATACAGAACTTTCACATTAGTTCAAAAACAATGCTTTTTTAATGGAGTCAAACAGCTCTCAGTCACCATGCTGAATAATTATACATAACCTATATTTCTTCATTAATTACTTTAATCACAGTTAGCCTTCCTCAAACAGTGTCAATACAGAATTTGTAAGGGATTGCATAGCCATAAACACTTGCTCGAATTGGGGAGATTGCAGACAATGTGTGTTATATGAGGATGATGGAATAGTGTTGGGGATGAACTGTGGCTCAGTGGCAGAGCATTGGGTTTGCACGCAGGAAGTCCCAGGTTCAATTCCCAACATCTGCAATTAAAAAGACCAGGAAGAAGTAATGTGCAAGACCTCTGCCTGAGACTCTGAAGAGATGCTGGCAGTTGGAGCTGACCATACTAACCTTGAGTTGACGGCAGGAATCAAGATTCATGTGCTCAAGTAAAGCACCTTGTAAGGTTAAGAAGATACCAGACAATATCAGATCAGCTTGCTCTTGAAATGTTTTAAGATCCCATTCCACTCTGGTGCATGCCTACATGAATAAGCTACTATTGATCACCTTACAATATTTAAAACACAATGCCTTTTAAGTGAGCTCCTTCAGACATTCAGCTGCCAGTCACAACGAGATGCTTTATACATGCATGTTCATCACTCAGTGTCTCAGCCAAATGTTTGAAACTGACTCCGCTGAAAAGAACTATATTCTTTGATCTGGCATTGCTATTGCTGTCGGTCATGATTAATTTGTGGCAACAGATTCTCACCTATATCTACATGGAATTTACACATGCATATTTAAGCAAACTTACACCACCTCTTTGTTAGTATCCACCTTGCTGTGTTTGATAGTTGAATGGCTTTCAAATAATATATAAATCACAATATTTGGAAGAATCCCCAGGCATGCAGAAGCAAAAATGTAAATTAACCCAGAGGTGTGTGAAACTCTCCAAAACAGCCAGGAGAGGACTGGATATCACCCTGTAGCATTTAACATTAAGATTAGCTAAAGAAAGAGAGAGGAAGAGAAAATAGTCCAACCAAATCCTTGAGGGATCAGATAATCCTGGAGTGGGAGATTATAAGGAGAGAGATTTCCAAATTCTTCTCACTTCCTTCAGTCCCCCCACCCCCTTTAATAGTTTATTATGGAACAAAATCAGTTAATAGGACTGGTGTATAAGTAGTATTTGCAGAGCCAGAGCAACTAAACAGTGCAATCCTAAGTAGAGATGTACTACTCTAAGGCCATTAACTTCAATTGATCTAGGAGGCTGTAACTGTGTTTAAGACTGTACTGTAAAAGTACAGCCCTCAGAGCAAATCAGAAAAGCTCAGGTGAGCAACTATGTATATATACTAATTTAGCCTAGAGACAAATCAGCATAACGTCAACCATGACTGTGGTACAACAATACACCCGAGTCACCCCAGCACTGGCACCTTGATACCTACACAGAAGGTCAGAATGGGAAGTGGGAATTGTCAGGGAGATGCAAGGCATACAGCTTCATTCTAAGCAGAGTTACCCCTTTCACCATTTTAGGAAGGGTTTACTTTTCTTTGGGTGGTGCTGTTAGTTGGAATTCTCAGCTCCTGGGGCTCCACCCCCATAGTTCAGTGGTACAGGTGGCATAAGTCTAAATGCTACCACTGAGCGAAATGGGAGGAAAACACAACTGCCTCTCCATCCACTGCCACCTTCTGCCCCATCTACACAGCTGTAGAGGAGATATTAACTCTGCAACAAACAACTGCTCTTTGAAGTGTTATGGGAACTCCGCCTGCTCAGTAGGCAGCCATAAGCTATTTCCTAGGATTCCAGCTGGCAGGATGAGCGTAAGTGGCGCTCTGCTGCCCCCAGTGCCACAGCTCTGGCTGGTGTCTTAAGGCTCACTCAGTCTGCCCTGGCCACCTGACTGTCCAACCCGCAGATGAGGTCTCCCTTGTCTGCTGATGCGGAGGGAGAATGCGGGAGAGAATTACGTCAAACCCCAGATATGACACCACTTTTGGATGATGCTCTAGGAATTCCCTAATCTCTATGATAATTACCAAAGAGATTCCTGGGATTCCTGGAGTACCATCTAGAAGTGACTTCTTATATGGGTTGTGATGCAGTCCCCCACTTTCTCTTGGGCATTGGTGGTCAAGTGCACCAATCCATAGATTAATGTGTGGCTGAGGTAGTGGTGATAATGGTCCCTGGATCATCCTGGCCTACCAAGGGTGTAGAAAGCCTTTGGGCCAACCCTGAAGTCAGGACAACCATATCTTAGATGATATCTCAGATTACAAAGTACAGGGCATGGGGTGCACCTCTGTGGCTTTAAATTGGTCATACAATATAGAACACACAAGGGAGAACATTGGAGGCTGATAAACACCATGTGACATTATATTAACATTTTATGTTCTAAGAATTCCTACTAGTGTTAAGGTACTCTGACACACTAAGTAGAAATCTCTACTCCACTTATTAGATCTGTGATGCTGGAAGAATGCAGGAAATGTGAGGAGATTCCTCTGTGGCTTCAGAGATTCAAAGAAAACAAACTGCAAATGTTTATCTCTCCTCCCAATCCCTCCAATCCTTCCTCTCCTCACAGCATGTGCATTACCCAGGGTTGCTCCTCCAGGCAGTGGGAGAAATATTAAAGAAAATATTGCTGGCATCTCACACACCTTGACTTCACTTCCAGGAAGTGGTATCATACTGTTCTAGGAACAGCCGAAAACTCTGTGATGAAACCTAAAGTCCTGGAATGACATGATAGTCTCTCATATATTCTCCCTCCACATTAACTCACCCTTGTAGACAAGTGTCCCTGCTCCCCTACCTTCCACCAGTGATCAGCTGGCAACTCCAACAAGACATTGATCAGACACCTTTCATTCACCAACAGTTGCTAGAAGAGTCTCCCATACAGGATAAAGGTTATAAGGGAGTTGAAGATATGTCACTGTAGCTCTAGTATGATTATACCAGTGTAATGCCATGCTAATGGAGGTGGAGAAATCAGCAGGCATACCCACATTTCTTAGTGAACCTCCAGCCCCTCCATGCAAGGAAAGAAGGGGAGGGTTTAGTGGATTTACAGGCAGAAGACCACAGTATGGTGAGGAGACAGTGAATAATTACAGAATCCCTCAAAGGTGCCCTTTTTCACTCTATCCCAGGCTTTAGGCCTGCCCTGCCAATTCCTGGTCAATTAGTATATAGTTAGAGATAATGCTGAAAGCAGTAAACAGCCTGTCTGTGGGAAAGCATTTCATGGACAGGTGCTGCAGCTTGTGTGCAATTAGGCCTCAGCAACTTTTTAAAAGCGAGGCCAGCCATGAGGTCTTTCAGTCTTGCTGACTGACAGTAAACTACACAAATGTGTGACCAGCAATTTGCCCCGAGGAGTGACATTTCAAGGGGGCTCTCAGGCACTACCAGTCTTCATTGTTGTTTTATAACCACAACCCTGCTTACAACATCTTGTTAAATCTTAACTGAACACCGTTTGTTTATTCATTGGAGAAATCTGTTCTCTTCCTGGGGTTTCTACAAATCTAAAGTCAGAGTCAGCCGGCCTAAAGCAAGGCAAGGAGAGAGTAAATGATCTTGAGGAGCACTTAGGTGATGCCAGCCTCTCCATCTGTAGCTTGCTACCACATATGGAGGGCCTGAGCCCACATAGACTGTTACAACTGATGGATGCTAATTACCACCTTGGGTCTCTCTGTGCTTTTTCCAGATACTTCTCCAACAGGTGTAGAGACAAGTCTCTCAGCACAGTTCTCAGCATGAGCAAGATCAACAGATGCAGTGACTAGCATGCATCTAACTACTCTGCTGTGGGAATGCCAGCTTTCTTGCTTAACCAGGGCTCCTACACCATTGTACACTGTATAAAGGATAGTTGTTTGACCAGAAGAAAAGTTTTAATTTTAACTGGCATTTGATGATCTGCAAAGTTCTGCCTGTTGTTTATTTTACTGGCTGTCAATACAGCTTTGGAAAGGCAGAGGAACTTTGCAGGAACAAGAGAGCAGGCAACCCCTCTTCTCTGAATTGGATTCAGAAGTTTACTCTCAATGCAGTTCAGTAAGCATCTGGACTGTTTTGCAACTGTGTCTTTGTGTTGGTGGGGTTTGTTACTCCTTTCAGAATGAGATACTCTCTGGGATAGGGTTTAGGAATCCTTCAGTGCCTGGACAGTTAAACTACAGACAGAGTGAGTGAGTGTGTGTGTGTGTGTGAGAGAGAGATCTCCCATACTGCTTCTGATGTGATGGTCCATGCAGCCTGTGTGAAATAGACAGGAAGTGCAGGACAAGGGCAGCTGTGATGATTAGTAGTAAGTAGTGGTAATTAGCTTCACACATCTGAAGGAGGGTTGGTTGCATGAGAAGCTGCTATGCAAAATTCATGGAGTCAGAGGCAGACCATCTGCAGTGATTTGTATCTGAGGAGCCTGTGTGAGAGGGAGGGGGAAAGAGAGAAGAGAGGAAGGGTTTGGATTTATACTCTGCTTTTCTCAACTGTTAGGAGTCTCAAAAGTGTAGAGAGAGTTCTGAGAGAACTGTGACTCACCCAAGGTAACCCTGCAGGCTTCATGTGTAGGAGCAGGAAAACAAACCCAGTTCATCAGATAAGAGTCTGCTGCTCCTGTGGAATAGGGGGGATTGAGGCCAGTTCTCCAGATTGGAGTCTGCTACTCTTAACCACTACACCTTGCTGACTCTTGATGTTTTTGATGAGTGACCTTAGGCCTGCTAAACCTGTGTAAGCAAATACAAGCTCTTTCCCCACATTCTCTCCGGTCTTGGTCATTGTGGCTGATTTCATTATTAGGGCCCACAGAGGATTTCCAGTGCCCCACAATGTATTATTTATCTCTGGGCCTAGATTGCTGTATAGTTTAAAGGAGTGCTCTGCATTGCATGAGATGTGGAGTCTAATCCTGGCACTTATTTTTTGCTAATAGTAAAAAAATATGAGCTTTATCTTATTCACCCTTCTTGCGGGAGTGGGGTAGTAAGAGTGATTTGAATCCTTGGCTTCTATTTTCTACAGGGGTGAGCATGTGTGTGTGTGTGTGTGTGCATGTGTTTGTGTGTGTGTGCATCTCGGCTTGTGTTTTTGTTCCCATTACCTTTTAAAAAATCCTGTCTTCACTTAGGAGCATTTTTTCCTTTCCCCACAGAGGCCCTGAAGCCTAGGAGAAGCCACGAATTTTCCTTGAAAATATCCATGCTGAAATTAGCAATGAAGAAGGCTCAAAGAGATGTCTGGATCGCCCACCTATCCTTCCTTTTGCTCCTGCCTATCATTTGTTTGCAGAAGAGAAATGAAACCAGAGCATAGTATTCGCAAGTCTCCTTCCAGGCACACCACCTCCCCCATATTGGTGCTGGTGCTTCATTACCTTTATTTGCTCCTTTGCTCTGTTTTGTGGGCAATATATGGTGATGCCATGATTGTGTCGTGGCATTGTGTGTTGGGTGGCCTCTTCCCTGCTTGGCTAACAGGTATCCATTGTTGCCACATTGCTCCTTGTCTGATGGCCAATTATGATGTTGGTGAGGGCTCTTGGGCTGTTTTTTTTGGGGGGGGCGTGATGGAATCTTTTAATCTGAACCACCAGTGTTGTGCCAGTGTCAATAGCCGGTGTATGAAACCACATGATATCATGTGAGAAAGATGACCAGACTGGAATAGAATAGAAGAGCTTCAGTTCTGAACCACACTCTGTCATGGAAACTTGGTCAGGACCAGGCACTGTTTCTCAGCCCAACCTATCTCACACAATTGCAGGATTAAAATGGAGGAGGGGAAACAATGTTCTCAATGGCTCTATGCAGGGACGTAGGTATAGATTTTTTATGGGGGGGGGGTTCGGGGTGGGGCCACACACACCCCCGCCCCTAGTGCATGGCCACGCCTCCCCAAGCCCCGCCCCTGGCCTAGCGCTTATAAAAGCAGCTCTCTGAGGTCGGGGATGGCAGACTCCCCTGCCCTGCCCCTCCCCTCTGGGCAGAGACATAGAGGGAAAATGGAGCCTGGTGCAGCTGCTGTGATGCTGGAATCCACCCCCAAACAGCATCACTTTCAATGGCATTTAAACTAGAGAGCCCAAATTCTCCTTTTAAATCCACCTTAAAGGGAGAATCTGGGGCCCATAGTTAAACAACATTGAAAGTGATGCTGTTTTGGGGTGGATTATCCCCCACCCTGAAACAGCATAACTTTCAATGTGGCGTAGTGGTTAAGAGCAGGTGCATTCTAATCTGGAGGAACAGGGTTTCCCTGCTCTGCCACTTGAACTGTGAAGACTTATCTGGGGAATTCAGATTAGCCTGTGCACTCCCACACATGCCAGCTGGGTGACCTTGGGCTAGTCACAGCTTTTCGGAGCTCTCTCAGCCCCACCTACCTCACAGGGTGTTTGTTGTGAGGGAGCAAGGGCAAGGAGATTGTAAGCCCCCTTGAGTCTCCTATAGGAGAGAAAGGGAGGATATAAATCCAAACTCTTCTTCTTCTTCTTCTTCTTCTAAACTGAGGACCTCAGATTCTCCCTTTAAATCCATGCTGAAGAGGGTGGATTTAAAACGAGAATCTGGAAAAATTTGGGGGGTGCCTGCTGTCAGGGGTGCAATTGTTAAGTTAGAAGCATCAAACTTTCAGGGTATCTTTAGGAGTCTCTCCTAATGATACCACCCAGGTTTGGTGAAGTTTGGTTCAGGGGGTCCAAAGCTATGGACCCTCAAAGGTGTAGCCCCCATCTTCTATTAACTCCCTTTGAAAACAATGGAGGATGGGGCACTCCCTTTGGGAGTCCATAGCTTTGGACCCCCTGGACCAAACTTCACAAAACCTGGGTGGTATAAGTAAGAGACTCTCCTGATAATACATCCCATGTTTGGTGAAGTTTGGTTCAGGGGGTCCAAAGTTATGGACCCTCAAAGGTGTAGCCCCCATCTTCTATTAGCTCCCATTGGAAACAATGGAGGATGGGGGCACCCCCTTTGGGAGTCCATAACTTTGGACCCCCTGAACCAAACCTCACCAAACCCGGGTAGTATCATCAGGAGAGTCCCCCAAACAATCTCTGAAAGTTTGGTGCTGCTAGCCCAGGGGTAGGGAACCTGCGGCTCTCCAGATGTTCAGGAACTACAATTCCCAGCAGCCCCTGTCAGCATGGCCAATTGGCCATGCTGGCAGGGGCTGATGGGAATTGTAGTTCCTGAACATCTGGAGAGCCGCAGGTTCCCTACCCCTGTGCTAGCCCAAACAATGTGCCCCCTGCAGGCCAAAAACCAAAAAAAGCACTAAAATGTTTTTAAAACCCACAAACGGGTGGGCGGAGCTTCGGACATGAATGGAGGGGGTTCAAACCCGAGAACCCCCCCCCTTTACCTACGTGCATGGCTCTATGTCCCCATTGAGAAGAAAAGCATAGCTAAATAAACTTATACAAAATGCTGTCATGGCAGGCCCAGGACCCAACTGCAACACTGCAATCTGATGCCCATTTTTTGGAGGTCACCCCCACCTTGCTAAGAGGGAATCCTGAGTAAACATACATAAAATTGGCAGTTAACTAAACTGACTATTGACCACACCCTATCCCACCTGTTAAACTGAACCGGTGTTAGTTTACATCACAAGCCAAGACTTTGGTCTCAAAACATCAGGATTAAATGCTTTGTCAAATTCTTGGAAGAGATTTTTGCCTTGCTCTTGCTTGCAGCAGCTGAGTCCAGACAAGGAGCTGTTTTCCATTAATTATTGAAAGTAGAAATCTACCCAGGGAATGATCCCCAAGATGTAGGTCTACACAGCCTTCCTTTAGCAGAGGGTCCCCTCCCCACCCAGAACTTCCGAGCTGAGCATATTTACTGCCCAAAATTGGCACTTGTTTGCTGAAGCAACAGCCTCCAAAATTGTTCTTTGGTATCTCGCGCGACAGACATTCTTTCCAAATCCCTTATACTCCAGTTTGTATTTACCTAAGCTAATGAGATATCCCTGGTACAGCACAATAATTACTCACCTGTGGCTTTGGCATTACACCAAGCAACCTCCTCCCCTCCCCAATGTTTTGGGGACAAAAGGGACTCTTCCTCTGTACCCGTTTCAAGGTCTCTGCATGGATTTTTTCCCCCTTGAAAAAGGAATTATCCTGAGGCTGTGAGGATTTGGATAAGGAAGAAGAGAAATTTATAGCTTTCCCAGGATGCTTCTCCCTGGCTGTCTGGAACAAGTTTCCTTATAATAAAGGTACCATGCTTTTCTTCCCAGGACTTCCCACTCAGACGCCTTCCAGAGCTTTGGGAATACCTGCACTGATCAGCCACAGGCTGTCAAGGTGAGCAGCAAAACCAAGGTTAAAACACTGTCCTCGCCTCCATTTCCTTTCCTATATTTTCATGAGGTCATTTTGAGCGGCCAGTGCCAGTTATTGTTTGCTGACTGGAATTCCTGAGGTAGTTACCCCAAAGGGGAATTCGCCTTTGTGGTCTGGGATTCTCCTCTTAAGAGAATAATTGTGCCAACAAAAAAACCAAACAAAAAATATTGTGAGGATCATAACCCAGCAGAGAAAAGCTCTGGACAGATTTTTGGCTCATAAACATACACAAAATTACTGGATGCCTCCAGCCACACCTTGATAAACACACTGTGTGAAATTATTGCCTGATTTCTGTCTTTGGACCTGAGGAAATAGATCAGGTTAGGCAATAACCCCTTGGTGGATGCTGGCAGCAGTTATGTTGTAGTGAACAGTGAACAGTGTGCACTTGATTGTTTTTGGTATAGCTGGAGTAATTCTGATATTACCTGCAGTGCATGCACGGCTAAAGATGTGATACAAATCCCACATTGATCCAAGTACTAGTCCTTGGTTCTATTCACAAAGTGAACCCCCTCCCCCTTATGTGTCTTTCTTACTAATAGATATTCACTCTACAAATATGCTGTAGCTGCATTAACTGCAACACATGAACAGTGCAAGTGGCTGGCAGCTAGAACGTGTGAATTTATCATCAAGTTTGTTATCAAGTAATTTCTTCTTCCCTTGATCTCCAGGATCAGTATATGTAATTGTTTCTAGAATCTTAGATGAGGATCACCATTATTTCTGAAAGCAGCACTTCGGCCAATGTGCCTGGAACTAAGAAGCAACTTTTTTGTTACATCCCAACTGTCCCAGAAGCCGACTGAGAAGATCCTGTAACCTGCTCCCATTTCCCCTTCGGCCTGCTGCCTCTTCTTCTCCATCTGTTTGGATGGCCCCGGCAGAGTAAAAGGTTTGAAGGCCTGGCTGCCAGCCCCGTCCCAGCCCCTGGCAGCAGGACCCTCAGGAGAGGGGAGAGAGAATCCCTTCCCGCCCATTCCTTGAACTGTGGTCTAACCCTGCCATTTATATCCACAGGTTAGTTAAAATGCCAGCAAGAAGAAGTGCCAGACAGCATGAGAGGGCAGTCGCCCTGGCCCAACAAACCCCGTTTTTGTTCAATCCCTTCGTGCCATACCCATCTTGGCTGAAGGGAAATGGAAGCAACAGGACACTTGGGACGAGAGGAAGGCTAGCCACGCTCCCTCTTGGCTACCCGGTGGTGGGTGGTGGGTGGGTGGTGCCTCTCCGGGTCTCGCTCGCGTGCTCACTGATAACTCCCCCAAAGAACAGCCCAGGGGCCTTGACCGGATCTGGGGAGGTCCTCTGCCTTGGCCTCTCGATCTCGCCATTGGGGGAGGGAAGAGCTGGAGAGGTCCACTCTCACTTTGACCCCCAGAAAGGGAGGGAAAAGATGGCCCTACTCCGCCAACTACTTTCTGCCAGTGCTGCCCTTGGGATCGGCGGGCTGCAAGAAAAGGCTAAGGCCAGGAGGCCTCGCTGATACCAAGGGCTGCGATCTGACCAAGGCCCTTCTGAAACACGGCCCCTCACTCGGTCCCTCCCTCTCGGCCCCAGGGACTCCTGACTGAAAAACAGCTGGATAGGAGAGAGCGCCTGCGGAGACCCTTTAAGCTGCGCGACCACCGTGCACGTGTGAACACGCTCCTGCAATGGGGAAGAGGTTCCGATGGCAAAGTCCGAGAAATCAGCCTTCTTGTTCCCTCTGCCTCCCGCACGCCAAGCGACAGTGCCTCTCCCCGCCTCGGTGCCGGGGCAGGCCGTTCACTCGCTGCCTCCCCGCAGGCGTTTGCGTGGCGCCTTGACGGTAACCAGGTTTGACGGGGCGCTGCTGCGGGGTCAGCGCTCTGCTGGCCGCCTAATCCGGCGCTCTGCAAACAGCCTCGGCCCCTCCCGCCGGGCCCCCGGGGAACCTCTGGCAGCAGCAGCAGGCCGAGCTGCCCCGGGCCCCGCATGCCAGCAGGCGGCATCTCTAGGGAGTCGCGGGCCCTGCGAGCGCGGGGAGCGCCCGGGAAAGTTGCTTGGCTCGGGCGGGGCGGAGGCGACGGGGGGGGGGGGGATCGCCGTGGAGGGGCGCCCTTCGGGAAAAGGCGGGAATCTCTGGAAAAGGAGGAAAGAGGACATCCCCCCTCCCCGACGGGGACTCCTCTGAGGGACCCCAGCAAAAATGTGGGCTGGGGTGGCTGAAGGGACGAGCTGAAGAGAGAGGAGACCCGGCAAGGCCGGGGAAGGGGGCTGCCGCCGAGGGGAAGGTGACCTTTCCAGAGCGTCGGGCAGCGGGCAGAATCCCACCCCCAGGCAGGGAGGAAAGGGGCAGCCCAGGCCCGGCTCTGTCCCTGCTTCCCCTGCCCCATGGGGCTCGCCTGTTCCCCCGAGGGGGTCTGAGAGGTCCTCTGTCCCCAGCAGAGGCGTGCGGGAGGGAAGGCGCAGGGAGCCGAAGGGAGGGCCAGGGAGTCCCACCGAAAGGAGAGCTGGAGGGGGAAAACCGACGGAGGAGCCCTGAGAGCGGGAAGCAGCGGAGGGACAGAAGAGAAGCCGGCTCCATCGATCACTCGCGACCGGCTGGCGGGACTGGACGAGAGGCGCCGGCTGCTGGTGCCATTTGAGGGTGGCCTCCACCGACAGCACGGCTCGGCTGGGGCAGGGGAGCAAAGTGGCTACCCACCACCTTCTTGGCAAAACCGAAGGTGCCACCATCCCTCTGACTTAGCAGGCCAAGTCCCCACGCCATCGCCGCGCCAGCAAGACGCGCCCCCTCCTGCCCTGGCTGCAGTTTCTCCTGGAAGTGGCTGGGCTCAGGGCTGAAGCAAACAACTTTTATGGCGCCCGACTTTCAGCTCCCCTCTTGAATTGTCCCTGTCCTTCGCCTGGAGGGGCTGAGAGGCAGCCGTCCGTCCAGCTGACAAAAAAAAAAAAGCCTGAAAGGGCAGATCGGTCTCCCTCCCTCCCTCCGCCCGCCACCCCCTCCCCAAAAGCCGGCTTCCCCAACTGCATCGACGTCCCTCGGGGACGCCATTGTGCGAGGGTGACGGCCCGCGGGGCCGTGTGGGCTGGCTCTCTTCACGGGCCTCTAAGCGGATCTCAGGGGGTTCCCGCCTCCCACTTTCCTCAGATCAGCTCTTAAGGCGCCGGGGGAGTGCGTGCGATGGTCAGTGGCCCATGCTCTTCCAGACCTCCTCTTTCTCCCCCGGTGAAAGGGTCGCCTCCGTGTGTGAGAGAGAGTGGGGGGGGGAGGGCGCGGGAGAGACTTCTCCTTGGAGAACCTCTGCCCTTCCTCATGGCCAGCAGCCTCCGCGACGCACAGGACGCTGAGCCACAGATCGACGGAGGAACGACGGTTGTCCTTCTATGACTCGGGTTTCCAGCTATGGCCTCGGCAGACCTTCCTTCCCCTCCTCCTCCTCCAGCAGATTTCGCTGCAGTGTTCAGCTGCAGTCCCAAAGTGCCGCAACCAACTTCCCTTCACCTCCAGCACCCCCTCCTCCCCCTACACAACCTGAGCCACCGCAGTTTGCCAAGTGCCGGAGGAATACCGCTCTTTACAAAGAAAGGAAATATTCCCCGCAGCTGGTTTCCGCAGGGCAACGTTGTCGGTCCGATTACAATTCTGCATCTCAAGAGGCAAAGGATTTCAGATCTGAAACAGTTTAAAATGCAAGTTAATTGTTTGCCAATGAAACCACTAATACAGACAGCTTTCGAAGAAAAAGAGCTCTAATATATACATTTTTTTAAAAAAAAATACACATCGCAGTATGTCCAGTCAAGGTTTTATGAAGGTTATTATTTAACCTGCATCTTCATGCAAAGGGCGAGGGTGACGAGAATGGCCAATAAGAAGGAAATGACGTAACAATCTTCTTCTCTTTCTAAGGGGAGAAGTGTAGGTACAGGGGTGCGTGGCAGGACATAGCCAAAGAGAAAAACACCTTTAGGACCTACTGATTTCGACAGAAGTAAGCAAAATCCTACTGTTCTTTCATTGAAACCGGTAGACTTCAATATGCTTCTTGAGCTGATTCTCATTTTTTTTAAACTACAAATTTAAAAGTAGCTAAAGTACATTTCAGTTGAGGGGGAGTTGATGCATTAAAAGTGCCCCAAATGGCATCGTGTCAAATGGCATTAAGGGATAAAAACAGGACAAAGAGTGTATTTCCCCAAATAGGAGATGGACCTATAGAAATGCACCCTGTCCTTTCTCCTGCTCCCAACATTTTCCCTCTCCCTAAAACCTTCCTAGGGGATTCCTGTGCAAATTAAAGTGTTCAGGCATTCTTGGAGGTTTCTGAGCTTTCCCCAAAATCACAGGTGACTGTGTAAAAATCAGTATGTGTTAACATGTCATCACCAAGGATATTTTGACTTTATATATGGTTGGCCATCGTTACATGCCATATTTGCATATTCAACAGCGCATCAATTAGTACAATTTTTAGAGTAGCTTGCTTTTTTGTATTTGTAAAAAAAAACCCTGAAAAAATAATGTGCACAAATCTAACATAAATTTGTTTGCTTGGAAAAAAAACAACAGCAACCATGTTCCTCTGGAAAGAATTGAATTTAGAGACCAGATCTGCGAAGTCATGCACTCTTACACAAAATGGGGCCAAAATGTCTGCCAGGCCTAGACAATCACAGGAAGGGGACTTCACCACGGTTCAAAAAAGCAAACAAAAAAAGGGAAAGAGTTTTTATTACTTTGATAGAAAGCAATAGGAATTTCTTAGAATTTGCAACCACTTGCAAGAATGAGTAATTCAAATGGATATGAGAGGCTTACAGTGGTGCAGTAAAGCAATACAATTAAACAGTTTCTAAAATAAGTTTCGGAATCCATGCGGTCTTACAGACTTCCAACACATCACCCAAGAATTAGATCCCTTGAAATCTAAGGGATTTAAGTAATGTGTTTAGGATGAAGATACAAGAGTATCTCCAGGTAGCTCTACTCTAAAGTAAACTGAAGCCCACCCACAGACTCAATAGGGACTTAACGAGTTACTGCAAGATAAATGACTTGGGGAATTGTTTGCCAGCTGATATGAAGAAATGAATAAAGGGAAATAATCCTGCATTTGGTTTTCCACATGGTAATTCCCCTCCCTTTACAAATGCAACCTTTAAATAACCATGTTAAAATAAAATGTTAAAACACAACTTAATTTCCCCACTAACCGTTAAATAAAGTTTCATACCAATTTCTACTTCCATAGTTAGGCAAGGCAGAGAGACATTTCAAATCAAATTTCAAAGCAGTACACAAACGGTAAGGATATCCTCAACAACAAAACTGTGGTCTAAGCGAAGCAAAGGGGAATGATGTATCAATATTTCCCGTATTACAAGAAAGTTAGTACCCCACAGGGCAAAATATAGATCCTAGGTGGGGTGGGAAATAGTCAGACATCATTTTCTGTTATCTTTAAACCCAATTATTATTCATCATCAAAATTCTTGTAGCTCTGCTACACATCGTGCCAAACCCAGTGATGGTGAAATTATTTAATCTGACTTCTGTCCCAAGGGACACGAAAGATAGAATATTATCCATCCCTATTTAAACTCCTATGCTACTTGAAGACAGAAAACCTAATAATCTAGAAACTCATTTCATGTTCCATAAATAAACAAAGTAACAATCAGTGCTATGGAAAGTATTTTAATAGGTCGCCTTCCTTAACAATACTCAACAGATATTAAAATAATATCCCAAAACTACACCATATATATAGATTTATAATTTTTTTTTTGGAAAAAAAAGTTTGTTCCCTTCGGGGTTTTCTCATTCACAGAAACTGTGAGTAGTCTAAACCCAAGTCGAGATTTCCCCCCTCATTATAATTAATGTTCCATGTTATATTTATACATATAATCAATTTCCAATCTCTAGTTTTAAGGCATGCCATGAATTAGTACATTTGGACTGACTGGTTCCAGTTTCACTTTTAAATTGATTTAACTCAGAATCGAACTCATCTTTAAATTTTTATTTGTTTTCCTTTTTAGCTGAAATGCTTTTTTTTAGTAAACTATATACACATTTTAAATTCCCTTGCAACGCCTAAAACGAATTAAAATTATCCCACAATGCATTTACAAGAAAAAATACAAAAAAAAGTTAACAAAAGGGGAAAAAATGCAGACTTTTACAAAATCTGGAATATTGTGGTTGCTGGCAAAAAAGGAGTTTTATAAATAAATAAAACAAACAAAAGTAACCTCCCCTCCCACCCTCCCAAAGCAAACCTTACGGTGTAAGAACTACAAAAAAAAGTTTAAGCTTGGTTTTGGATTTGCATCCTCGGTAGATGTGTAACAAACGAGCCCATTATCTTTGTTTCTCTTAGGCAATTAACTGACAGTCTTCACAAGAAGCCGTGACTACTTTAAAGCTTCTGTGCGACAAAAAAAAAAAGTTGGCATCCCCCTAGATCTTTGTATTTTCAATATTTATAGTCATTTGTTCTCCCTCTCTCTCTGTCTCTCTCTCTGTCTTCCCCCCATCCCCAGCAAATAAAATCATCTGTGCCTCCTGGGTGAATGATAAATACTGTACAAAAAATTCTTTTAGTTAAAACACAGACTGTCCGTCTAAAACGCAACATCAACATAGGAAAAAAAAACAAGTCCCCTCCAGTTTTAGAAACTGGTCCTTAGGGGTGAGAGGGGGGCAAGGAGGGGGCCAGGAGTTTCCTTCGGCCAATGTCGCCTTCTCTGCCTTGGGTCCTCCCCCACTCTGCGCTTCCGTTCCCAGGGCAATTCCTCTCTCCCCGCACCGCCCAACTTCTCTCCCCGTGTCTGTCTGTCTGTCTGTCTGTCTGTCTGTCCGCTATGCTGTTCTGTCCAGCCGGTCGGGACTCGGGCGTCCGGGCAGGGGCAGAGCCGGGGGAGGCGGGGGTCTCCTTGGCCGGGCGCGTCCGTCGGTGGGCCGGGAGGGGGGACTTCAGATGTGCGTCAAGGGCACCGTGCCGTTGACCCCCGTGCCGGAGCCCTGGTAGTGTTGCGGCAAGGAGTGCAGGCGGCTCTGCGCCGCGGCCGCCGCCGCCGCAGCAGCCGCAGCAGCCGCCGGGTCCCCCCCGTCGCCGCCGGGCAAGTACATGCTGATCATCTCTCGCAGGTCCCCGGGGCAGGGGGCCCGCGAGTGCGCCGAGGTGACGGGCGGGCTGACGCTGGGCTCGGACTTGACCAGGGAGCCCAGCGCGCCCAGCGCCCCCGACGAAGCGGCCGCAGCCGCCGCGGCCGCCGCTGCAGCCGCGGCCGCGGAGTTCTGGTGGGGCTGGGCGCCGTAGGAGAGGCCCCCGTAGGCGGAGGGCGAGGCGCTCATGTAGCCCTGCGAGTTGGAGATGGGGCTGTACTGCAGGGCGCCCATGTCGTAGCGGTGCATGGGCTGCGGGTTGTGCGGGTGCGGGTGGTGCGCGTGGGCGTGCGGGTGCGCCCCTCCGCCGGGGTGCTGGCTGTAGGCGAGCTGCGCCTCCTGCATCATCGCCGCCGCCGCTGCCGCAGCCACCGAGCCCGGGTAGGCGCCGTTGGCCCAGCCGTTCATGTGCGGGTAGCCCCCGCCGCCGCCCCCGCCTCCACCTCCTCCTCCGCCGCCGCCGGGGCTCTCCAGGCGCTGCCCCACGCCGGCCGGGCTGACACCGACACCCATGGACACGGGAGGGCCGCCGCCGGGCCCCGCGGCGCCCAGCAACCCCCCGGCCAGCGAGTACTTGTCTTTCTTGAGCAGGGTCTTGGTTTTGCGGCGGGGCCGGTACTTGTAATCCGGGTGCTCCTTCATGTGCAGCGCCCGCAGCCGCTTGGCCTCGTCGATGAAGGGCCGCTTCTCGGCCTCCGACATGACCTTCCACTCGGCGCCCAGCCGCTTGGAGATCTCCGAGTTGTGCATCTTGGGGTTCTCCTGGGCCATCTTGCGCCGCTGGCCCCGCGACCACACCATGAAGGCGTTCATGGGCCGCTTGACCCGGTCTTGGTTGGCCTTGGCGGCGGCAGCGCCACCTCCTCCTCCTCCGCCGCCTCCTCCCCCGGCTCCGGTCTGCCCGGCCAGGCTGGTGGCCACGGGGGCCCCGCCGGGGGAGTGCAGGTCCGTCTCCATCATCATGCTGTACATGGGCGCAGCTGTCGGGGGGCCGCCGGGCCGGGCGGCGTCAGCACATAGAGCGAGAGGGCAGCAGCAGCAGCGCCGGGGGCCGGCGGGGAGCGGGGAGCGGCGGCCGCAGCAGCTCAGCCCGGCCGGCGAAGGGCAGCGCCACAGCCCGACGGCGCCGTCGCCTTCCCGCCCTCCGAGCGCCACGGCAGGCCGGAGGGCGCGCGCCGGAACCTCCTCCTCCTTCTCCTCTTCAGGCAGCAAAACTTTCTCCCTCCGGCTGGTGGCTGCCTGCCCGCGCCCGGCTGCTCACTCGCACAGGTGCCGTCGGGCGGACAGGCGACGACGGCCGGCAGCGGCAGCAGCAGCAGACGACGACGCGGGGAGAGTCTCTGGGCGCTGCTCGGCCGCGATGCCCCGGCGGGAGTCGAGTGCGCGGCGGGTTCTGGGCGCTGTTCCGCTCCGGGATGCTGCAGCAGGCGCGCACTTCCCAGCCCGGCGGGCCAGCACGCCCCTCGGGCCGAAGCGATCTAGGGCGCCCCCTCCCCGGCCCACCCCGCCGCCTCCTCCTCCTCCACCACCACCACTGCCGCCTGGCAGGAACTTGCAGGCAGAGCCGGGAGCCGGAGAGCGCGGGTTGCGGGAGTGAGCGTGTGTGACTCGCATCCGCTGGTCTCGAGCGAGCAGAGGAAAAGAGACAGGAAATCCCCCTCCCCCGCCGCCACCTCCGCCCCTCGCCAAAAAAAAAAAATTAAATGACGAGCGGGAAAAAACTACACAGGGAGGGAGCGAGGGAGGGGGCGAGGGAGGGAGGCAGGAAGAAAGTGGCAAGAACGGGCGGGGGGAGGGCGGGAGGGGAGGGGAGGGGGCGAGGCCAGCCCGGAGCCAGGCGGCGGCGGCAGCAGCAGCGGCAGCAGCAGGAGCAGAATTTGCGCGGCAGTTTGTCGGCGCCGCGGACCCTACTCCAACCCGAGAGGACGCGGGAAAGGAGGAGCAGCGCGGAGCCTCCTCGAGAGCAGCCCCGGCGGCAGCAGCAGCAGCAGCCATACGCCGCGAGCCGCACCGGGATTAAATGAGCTGGCCTCGGCCAATGGGAGCGCGCCGGCGGGGGATTATTTGCATGGCGCGCGGCTGTGGAGTGACGTCCGGAGGTGAGGGGGACAGGCAGGCCACACCGGAGCGGGCTGCGAGGTGTGTGTGTGTGGGGGGGCTGCGCTTTGGGGAGGGGCCAGGAAAAGGGTCGTCCCCGCCAGCAAACCAGGATCCCCAACCAGGCGCCCGCAGTCCTCTCCCGATCGTGACCCGGCCGCTCCAGAGCAGCCCCCTTTCCGCGCCACGAGCCCCAGCGGTGCCCCAAGCGCCCTTTCTGGAAGCGTGTGGAGGAAGTTTCTGGCAGACCCGCCGCGTTCACGGATCGTCGCGGGGGGGGGGGGGAACCACGCGGCGCCGTTTGTTTCCAGAGTTAGCCAAACTTTGGGGCTGCCTCGCCTGCAGCTGGGGAACTTTCGCGTCGCTTTTGTGCTGCCTGAGCCTGGAGCAGCAGCGGGTGCGCGCGAGCAAGCGCAGTGAACATTTGGAGTAGGGTGCTGGCTGGGAGAGGGGGAGCGGTGGATTTTGATGTGCCTTCAGATGCATCCCCTTTGGGCCGTAATTATCTGAGTGCCCCACGGATCCTACAGGAAACACGGGTGGGTTGAAGGTCAGGATTCCCCCCCCCCCCCGTCATTGAATTCTGCCCTTGCCTTTGCAATAACCTTTTCCCAAAATGTTGTAGGCTACAGGATCTACAGCCATGGAGTTTAGGTTTTAATACCTGATCCCAGGTAAACCCGCGCAAGCAATAGGTTTAATTTCTCAGTAAGCTTGTTTAAGATGGGAGTGTCTGTGCGATTCTAAGCAGGTCTACTCAAAATCCATCTCAAGTCTATTTAACGGGGCTTGCTCCCAGGAAAGTGTTCTTAGGGTTGCAGTATTAGAGTCACCTTGCTCTTCTTCTTCTGCAGGGGTCTGGCGATCCTTCAAATGGCAAGGTGCGACTGTCACCTAGACCCTGAGCAAATTCTTTGGAAGGAAACTATTTCCCCTAGATTTCACAAGGGTTTATTCCTGTGATCTGTGTGTCCCCATGGAAGCTTATAGAAGGCCCTCCTGGCATGACCAGTACAAGGCACTGCACCTGAAATTGGGACTCTTCTTAGGTTTGGGCGTCAATCCTATTTAAAATAGTGGGGCTGACCTTCAAGAAACAGCCTGTATATTGGGATGCAGCTGCCCAGCCAAAAACATGGCAGTAGGGGATATCAGCAATGATATTGTCTACATTTCTGCTACATTAATTTGTTCTTCTAGAACTGTCTGATTTTTGAATCTCTAGTGTAAAGCGTCTTTCGAGTCTCCCCTAAAAGCTTCAAGCATATCTACTTAGGGAGTTTAACTCTCTCTCTCCATCCCCCCCCCTTCCTTCCCTCAGTTACTTTTGAAAACTTCTGGACTGGTACTTTAACCAGTCAAACATGCTCCTGGGTAGGGATAAACACCATCGAATAACATTCAGTTAACTTTTAGTAACGTCCAATGTGTACATTATTGTTTATTTAGGACCACAGCCATATCATACACAGTGATTTTAGACAGGACCCGAAGTCATTCCCAGAGTGGGCGAAGAGGCTTAGACATAGGGTCTTCTCGGGGAGTTAAACACATTTCGCCAAGAACAAGATGACGGGGAGTTAAACACATTTCGCCAAGAACAAGATGACGCAGGAGCCTGCTGCCCTCCCACCCCCCCCACCCAAAAAAACCTTCTGAAAGACTGCTGCATAGCCTAATCCGGTGCAAGACAAGGGGTGGATTCTGTCTCAAGCTCCCCCCCCTCATTTTTTCAGCACAAATCCTACAGTGCAGGTGGCATTGTCTTACCCTCTCCTTAGAACCTTCACTTCAGATGATGCAACACTAAACAGACAAATTTGCCAGGGCAAAGAGGCTGAAGTTCGGTCTCAGTGCTTTCGCATCCTAGTTCCTTATTAGAGAATCTGCCACAAATATTGATGGCTCTTGGCGTCTGACTAGGCTCACTGCGGTATCAGCATTCCCCGGGAAACATCTGTTTCATCAGATGCAAGGGGAAGGGGGTCAGGGCTATTAACTGGAACTGCAGGTCACCTGATCGGCAAATTTAGGATTCCGAGGTGTCTCATCCGTGTCTATATGGTAGCCCCAAGTTTCTTGCCCTGCTGCCATCAGAATTCATCTCAGTGGTAAACTGCAACTTGTCTGAACAGCAAATCAAACTCTGTAGTGATTATGGGGAAAATGCAAAGTGCACCCCTCCCCCCCTTCCATCACCACCTGGTTTGCTTTTACTCACTTTAACATATATAAAAATTGGGGCAGACCTTTCCTGTTGACTTCTCAAGAAGGCTCACAACAAGGGCACCAATTCAAAACTATTAGAGCAAAATCAAAACAAAGCTATACAAAATATGAAATAACAGCAAGATAGAAAAATCCAGTTAACAGCAGCCAACATTCCAAGATGTTAGAAACTTTTTCGGTCAGGCGTTAGATCCTTACAATAGGCGCATATACTGCAGATCAGACTAAGGAAAACTTGCGGACTGGAGAGATGACTTTGAATTTGGTAGGGAAATCCATATCTGTGGAGTGCTAACATGTAAAAGACTCTGCTCCTAGCTGCAAAGATCACCTAGTATCACCCAGTAGGAACTTTTTTAAGTGTTTGGCGGTTCAAAGGGAGCATGGCAACTCCAAAAGCAATAGGTGGTCATTGAAAAAAACGATTAAAAATAACACTTCCTCGTAAATCCTCAAAGTTAGGGCCAAGACTGAAGGTCTTGTAGATAACTGGAGATTTGCTCCCACCAGGCATGCCTTTTCTGAACTGTTGAGGAAATTTGAGTGCAGCAGAATGTTTCTACTGACCTCAAAATGAGATTGACTGCACTTCCTCTTTGGTTCCTGGGTTTGCAAAATGCACCTGCCGCTCCAGGGCCACAAACCAAACAGCACCTCACGGTTTACTGGATAAAGGTTTGGACATCACCCAGTTTCAGGCCTTTCCTGAGTTACTTACATTTGTAAGTTTAAACCATGTTAACAGTGAATTAAAAGGTGAATTATTTAATGTATGTCAAACCTTAAGCAGCAGGTTGGATAGATTTGAACGCAATTGATGTAATAGTGCTTAAATGCAGAAAACTCTGGTCGATTTTTTCCCCTCACTATCTGTACAGTCCTAAGCAGAGTAACCCTTCTAAATTCCTTGACCTCCACAGACTTTTAGCTTTCAAAGGGGCTTGGACAGATTTATGGAGGAGAAGTTGATTTATGGCTACCAATCTTGATCCTCCTTGATCTGAGATTGCAAATGCCTTAGCAGACCAGATGCTTGGGAGCAGCACCAGAAGGCCATTGCTTTCCCATCCTGTACGTGAGCTTCCAAATGCATCTGGTGGGCCACTGCGAGTAGCAGAGTGCTGGACTAGATGGACTCTGGTCTGACCCATCAGGCTCTTTCTTTTGTTCTTATGTTCTTATGACTTGGAATGGCCTACCTCTTTCTGTTAGAATGCTGAGCACCCTGGGTCAGAGATAGTCATATTTAGGCAACTGGCTCAAAACAGCTTTTTAACCCTTCCGAAACACAGCTGTATGTGTGTAAAATGCTCTCCCTTCAAAACCAGGGGGTGATTTACCTACCAACCTCTGGTGTGTGCCAGAACATAAAAGTCGACTACACAGTGTCAACCAGTGAAGAGGTGTGCCAGATCATACCCATGAAAGTAAGTTGTGTTCTGCATACTTAGGTTTACTCCCGAGAAAGCATGCATGGATTCAGTGTGTTCTGAGTATGGGATGCGTTTTTTATGCATCTTTTATCCTTGGCATCAGTACAATAATTCATCAAACTTTCGCATAGCCTTTAGCAAGCAAAGGGGTTTTTCCCCCTTTACATCAAGGCTGTGAGGTAGGCCGCAATTACATATGGGGGTGGGGGGGAATGAGACATATAAGAGGTTCTTCTTTGGGCATGAGTTTTTATTCACAACTGTTTTAATGAGGTGTTGTGGGGTTTCCAGGCTGTATGGCCGTGTTCCAGTAGCATTTTCTCCTGAAGTTTTGCTTGCATCTGTGGAAACCCCACAACACCCCAGTGATTCAGGCCGTAAAATACGTCGACAGCTGTTGTAATCTTTCTAAAATATGATCCACATTATTATTTTTGTAGGGCGTGCAGAGCATAAATCCTTTAAAATAAATAAACATTAAACAGTTTCAGTTCAAGCGCAACGCTCTCCCTCTATCTTACCCTGGCCTGTCCCCAGGTATGACTGGAGTTCTGGACCCATTTATTTGGGAAAGTCCCAGCGAGCAAATTGGTCTGGGTTTCCTCTTGGTAAACATTCATAGCAGCATCATTGCAGGTGTGCCGAACCTGGAGCGTATCCAGCCAAGGATCTCCAGACTTTGTGGAAAGGGACTTCACTGAGCCACTCCCACATTTTGTTCATGGGGCCAGTGCACCCTAAGGAAGAGTGACAGGGGTAAAATGGAGAACCCCATCTGCGGGAGGGGGGGGAGGGGATTCGCCACACCCGTTGCCCCCTCTTCCCAACTTCTGCAGAACTGTGTGGTTGGAGGAACACAGGACACTCTTGGCACAATGCTTTCTCACTGAATTGAATAACACACACACACCCCTAGCATCTCCAAAGGCGTAAATTGGAGCCACTCAAATCTGCCTTGGGAGTTTTAAAGACCTTATTCCAAGGGATGGTGCTGAGCTCCCCCCCTTGGTAGCATATATCCCCCTCTCCCACCCCCACCCTTCAAAAGTCTAGGGTAGTCTGTTGTGCTTTTCGAGTCGAAGCTGCACACAGAGCAACGAACCTTGTCTAAATGCTGGCAACAAAAACTTTGCTGTGGGATGCACCCTAGTAGGGCCAAGGCCGGTGGCTCTGAGTATGGATGGCCGCATCCATGATCAGCTTCCTGCTCTGCGGGCGTGTCTTGTTGCCAAGTAACAGGTAATTGACGGTTGTTGCGTCCCGTGTGTCACTCAGGCAACGACCCAGCACCAAGATTCCTACAGTGGCATAAAGGGGAGGAAAAGTCTGGACTCCGATTCACCGACCATTTATATCCACCCTCCAGGGATAAAGTGCTTCTTTTCAGAAAGAACAGTGTGTGTGTGTGGGGGGGGGGGTGTTGAAGAGATTTTGGTGCGTTGGAAGCTGATAAACCTGCCTGACAGACGCAGACAACCCGCTCCTTACAAAAAGCAGCTCCCAATCCATTAACTATTGCGCAAAACCAACTACTTCCAACATTGCGATCCTTACCGCACATTCATCTGGCTGCAAGCTCTCTTCAGCACTGAGACTCACAATAAAGTGAGTCTAAAATTAAAAGAGCGGCAGAGTTGCAGTTCTGAGCCATCTGGTGAACTGCACCGTTCTTTGGAAGCTCACTACTTTGAAACCCAGGGAGTTCAAAAGCTCCCTTTTCCTGGGAATGACTGGCAAAAATAAAAAGGCGATTGATGGCCTTCCGCTTCAGAATAATTTGCCCGGGCCTAGGAGCTCCTGGTAGGAGGCGCTGGTGAGCAAAAAATTGGGAGTCACCCAGCCGACCTGGGTTCACAGCCCATCTCTCCCGTGGCTTTCGCCAGAGCACCGGCATCGTAGACGCAGAGCCGGGTGGTCATCTCGCCCTCCTCCTTAGACACACTAACGAGCAGTAGAGATCATCATAAAACAAGATTCTCTCTTTCTTTCATGTCTGAAAGGCCTGTCTTTATGGTCTCCTGAAACCACGCTGGGGATTTGAGCAAGTGGAGGGCGTCCCCATGATAATAGCCAACCTGATGAAGAGTTTTTGTTTCTCAGATGCAGAAAATATTGGGCCAGTTACACCTTGAGAGGATGAAGCTATCTATTGGGCTTGGTGGTGGAAAGCAACGGTCCCTCTGAGCACAGATCAAGTCAGGTCTGGCCACTAATCAAGTTAGAGATTATTGCTGGGAATAACGCTATACATTTGGGAACTTTTACGGCCTAAATCCTCACCAAGGTTCAATCCGAAGTAAATATTATCAGTGCCCTGAAATTTAGTTCGAAGTAAGTCCAATTGTAAGATGATTGCGTGAGCACTAGAAACCACTTCCGGGGCGAGGTTTATGACATCATCTTAAGCAGCAGTACACCTTTCTAAGACCATGAATGTCAATAAACTCTGCTTAGCCTGGCCAGATTAGTGGCTGTTTCCATAAAGTAGGCTTGAGGGATTGGATGGAACCCCACTTCTGCACTCAAGGGGAGTTTAGTCCTGGCCTTCTGAAAAATAAGTGCTGTCTCCAAATAAAAAGGACAGGTGGCTGATTCACACAAGCGTGGCCAACCCGGTTCCTGCGCTTTTGACTCTACACTCAATGGTGACTTGGCTGGATTAATTGGAAATCGTCTGCACTTGAGGTCTCTGCTATCTGACCTCTCCTGACCCACTCCCATACAGGTCGGCCAACACTGGACGTTGCGGTGGCCAAGGAATGAATGCGCACGTGTGAAGCAATCGCAGGCACTGGTATTAGCTAAAACGAGTCCCGTGCAGGCGCCTGAGGGATGGAAACTTCAAAGCTGCTGTAAGGAGAGTGCGATTCGAGGAACCCACATGCGAGGAGTGGGCATAGAACAGAAAGAGACGGGACTTGCGGGAGGGTGTGTGTGTACATTTTGGGAGGGAAGAGATGGCATGTTTGTTGGGAAGTCGGAGCTGGCCAGAGGACGAATCCTGACATCACAGCTCCTGCGAGACCCGGAAGAAGATCCAGAAAGGAATCCGCTCCAACCTCGTGGCCACCTGTCCCTTCTGGCAAGTCTGCAGGTGTCACTCAGTGCCTGCTGGCCTCCCCGTGCCCACAGGACCTCTCCTTCCGCCTGGTGGCTTCGGCGGAAAACAGGACCAGATGGGTATGACAGGAGGCTTCCCGACCGCCCCGTCTTGGCCAGCCAGAAGCCGGCGCTGCGCCCTCGGGCAAAGGCTCCGGAAAGCCCTGCTGGAGTTTCAGAGACGGGAAGGGAACGGGGAGCAAGAAGGGGAGGGGGAACCCGACCCCGGGCGGCTGGCAGGGCTTGGCAGGTGGGCCCGGGCGCTTCTGCGAAAGCGGCGATCGCCGTCTGGTGGCTACTCTTTGCTGCTGGAGCCCGGACCGAGAAGGAGGGTTCCCCCGCTTGCAGCCCCGCCTCGACACTGAACCACGACCACCCCACCGGTCCCCTGCCTGCAGCAACTTCCCTCCGCTTCTCCACCATTCTCAGGCACAAAATCGTCTCCTGCCCACCTGGCCCCTCTAGTGCAAAAACTCCCAGCGCAGTCCAACTCAAGCGACTTTTCCCAAAATGCAGCGCATAGCGTCCTCTGGAATACTTAATCTCTCTCTCTCTCTCTTTTTCTCTCTGCAGCCCCCGCCCCGCCAAACGCCAATTGGGACCCTCATCCCTACTAGGGCACAGTAACTTTTTTTGTATTGTCGAAGGCTTTCACAGCCGGATTCTACTGGTTCTGGTGGGTTTTCCAGGCTGTAGTGTGAAACAGACTTCCCTCTGTGATACACCTCTGAAGATGCAGGCGAAACGTTAGGAACAAGATCCACCAGACCACGGCCACACAGCCCGGAAAACCCACCAGAACAATAATTTTTTTTGGTTTGAGAATGCTTCTTTTTTCCCCCTTAAAAAACAACTGAATTAGGTTTTTTTTCTCCATACCCCTAACAAAGCATTCTCCCTCTAACAGTTTCTCTGGAGATCTTACCACCCCGACAACCCCGTGGCAAAGCGCCTGTGTTGTGTGTGTGAGCGCGTGTTTTGCTGTCGCTTCCCAGCTCTCTGGGTGAGCGCGTTTGGAGAATCTCTGGCGCTTTCGAGTAGGGGGACTCGCCCCGTGAGCGGCGCTCACACATATAATTCAAATTTCACAGCTGACCTGTTCTGGAAAACCCTCAATCAGCTTCTAATTGAAGGGAAAACAAAATATTGCTTCCCCACAGCAGAGCTAACGATTTAATCATTATATCAGACATTATAGCTTTTAATTAGGCTAATGCTGATACTGTATGGAAAAGAGATAATTCAACACAGTTCTTGATGAATTCTGTAATTGGGTTAACGGAGGGAGCGGTTGACGGTTGTCAATAATATTCCAGCCGCGTCTATAACTACTATCAAGTTTATGAATGGAGGGGGGTGGGGGAGAGAGAAAAGGCTAAAACTCCACGCAAAAAACGTTTTCAATCCCCCCCCCCCCCAATTTCCCCTGAAGGTCCATAAATCTGAATGGAGACATGGAAGGTAACATTTTTCCTAAACCCCCTACCTAAACCCCCTATTAAATTACTTACTGTAAAAAAATAATCCTATTCCCCACGTTGGGATTGAAATCAACTTCCCACGTGTCTATCAAGGAGGTCCGCAGCGCGACTTCTCCGCGCTATGTCACTGTGGCAAGACAAATGGACTGATTTCCCGCCGCTGCTGAAGCCAGGTTGGCATTCCCGTATCCCTGCCCCTGAAATCACGAAAGTATCTCCCTTGCAGGATGTTTCCTGCTCTGTTCTTGAAGGACACCAGAAGGAAGGGGAAATGAAGTGGAGAAGCGGAGTTATACGACAATAGATCATCTGAGCAAGTCCAGGGAGGGCGGGAAAGCATCCGTATAATTCACGTTACCAGCGTTATTTTAAAGATGAGATGCAAACGGATGACTCCCCCCCACAAATAACTCACGAAATATTTGTGGGCCCCCCCCCCTTGAGAAAAACGGGGCAAGAGAGTGTTGATTCTGCCCTATAAACCCATTCCCGGTCTGGGTCTTAAAACAGCCCTGTACTGAATTGAAATGGACTATAAAACGGTCTATGCAAACAAACCAAACCAAACCAAACCCTCAAACCTTCGAGAAAGCAACGCCAGCCCGTGGTTCCGACTGTTATTTACCCATCCTGACTGCCTGCGAGTTCCCCTCACTTCAAAAGACTGAACAATTAGTAGTCCCCAGTATATAAACATATATTTTTGATTGCAGCTCATCAGAACCAGATGCATTTATAACTGACTGCTGCTACATTTTGCCTTGTGGCCCCTTCAAGATTTAACTCCATTTTATCCCGGCATCCTTTTCGGGGACTCGACTCCCTTCTTCAGATGCAAATGTGGTCCACCAACAGATGTGCCACCTGCAATAAGATGCTGGGCGCAGGGATCAGGAAGTGTCCAGATGGAAAGAGACCCTGTTCTTAGGGACCAGAGCCGCGTGGGTGGCGGGGGATGCGGGGTTCTGACCTGCCCCTGACCTGCCCCATCTCCCTGCCTTGAGGACTGACGCGTGTTCTGGTAGCGCTGTGATAAACACGTGCATCTTCGGTTTGGAACTTCCAAGGGGAGTTCAGGAATCCATCTTCTCCAGGACGGCTGGAGCTCGCCCTGGAGTCGTGCTTTCCTACCCAGAGAGCCTCGTGCGAACTGTTTGTTTATATTACACTTTAACTCGATTCCT
Organism: Sphaerodactylus townsendi; assembly: GCF_021028975.2. NCBI lineage: Eukaryota > Metazoa > Chordata > Lepidosauria > Squamata > Sphaerodactylidae > Sphaerodactylus > Sphaerodactylus townsendi. Next base: position 102,905,467 of record NC_059428.1, read on the forward strand.
CTGCGCAACATTGTTTTGAAAGAGAAATATTCTGTATTGTGATCCATCCTTGTCTTATTTTGTCAGTAATTACAGCAGAATTAAACGGGTCATTGATAAAGTTCTATTGACACAAACCCCTGTAATTAACAGTCTGAATGCACCTTTTTTCCCTCCCCGTCTTCTTTTGCATTACTCAAGAGTTGTAATTTTTGAGTCTTGGTTATTGTTAAAGGGACACGTGTATAATCACGAGATCGCCCGACGCGCCTAAGCAAGTTCGCCTGGCTGTTTCCCGATTATTCGAGTCCAGCAGCGTCTGAAGAAAGGGGGCTTTTTTTTTGACTCCCCAAAGCTCCTACAAACGGAAACTCTGTCGGTCTCTAAGGTGCTCGGGTTCAACGGTCCTCCTTAGACCAACACGGCACATTCTTTTCTGGTTGTGTCTTCACCCCGCACCCCCCTTAATAATGTTTTCGCAGCTCTGGTGGATCAAGAAAAAGAAACCCCACGCCTAGGATCAAATATATCATTGGAACAGGGCGCATGGTGTTTGGCAGACCCCCGCCCTCCTCCAATTACAGGGGCCTCTTTGTCAGGTTCAGAGTCTCCAACGCTTTCAGGGAGAAAAGCCAAGGCAAAGAGAGAGGGGGGGTAATTATAAAATTAGGAGTATTATTATTATTATTATTATTATTATTATTATTATTATTATTATTATTATTATTATTGATTGTGTCACGTCCACTGGACTGAGAGGTAAGGCTGTCTTTGGAAGCGAAGGTGTCCTCTGGGACCTCATTTCTCCAGCTCACTGGTGGGCTCCCAAATAGACCGGAGCACCCCTCCATCAAAGCCGCAGACGAGCTGATAAGAGGAGCATCAAAATGAAGGGGGGGGGGAGAGAGGCAACTGCGCGTCCCCTCCCCACCCCCACCCCTTCCAGGTCGGTCCCTGCTATTGCAAATGAGATTAACCAGCCGGGCTGCTTCAATATACGCCTGACACGGGGTTCACCGGAGAGCGGAGAAGCAGCCACGCCAATCTCCCTTCGCATCGGAGCATCTCCCAGAAGTGACACCTGGTCCTTTAATATACTTTCCCGTGAGATTAAAACATCACTTTGACACGATCGCCAGCCTTTGCAGCCGCATCCAGCGCCGGTTTCGGAAGGCAGCAAACAAGGCGGGGAGGCGCCCAAATGCTCCCCCCGGGGCGGTCTTGTGCAGGTTTCACCGCGCCGAAGGAAATGCGTTTTGCTCCGTTTAGCGCCAGTCGCCTCCTTTCCTTGACACGTAGGAACTCGGTTTCAGAGTTAAATGCTATTTCTCTTGAATTCTGGGTGAAATAGTATTATTGGCGTTGCTGTGTTCACTCTGATGAGAAGTGCTGGAAATCATTTATTTATTTGGGTGTTGTGGGTTTTTCAGGGTTGTGCGACCATGTTCCGGTAGCATTTTGTCCTGACTTTTCGCCTGCATCTGTGGCTGCCAGCCACAGATGCAGGCGAAACGTCAGGACAAAATGCTACTGAACACGGCCATACAAAACCGAAAAACCCACAACACTTGAGTAATTCAGACCCTGAAAGCCTTCGACAATTTGTTTGTTTGTTTGTTTATTTATTCGTTCATTCATTCTTTTGAAATTTGTCCATTTCTTGGGTGCTGTGTGGTTTCCGGGCTGTATGGCCGTGTTCTAGCAGCATTCTCTCCTGACGTTTCGCCTGCATCTGTGGCTGGCATCTTCAGAGGATGCAGATGCAGGCGAAACGTCAGGAAAAAATGCTAGAACTACTGTGACTTCAACAACACTAAATATTCAAACCGTGAAAGCCTTCGACAATACATTTGTCCATTTCATTTCCCTCTGGAGTGAACAGCCCTGTAGCTTCTATTGAAATACAGTTCCTTCCTCGCAAAGATTAAATATTTCCCAAGGCGATATTTTTTTTGGGGGGGGGGAATTAGTGGGGGGCACAGTTATGAGCAACTGATGGGCTGGCCATCTCTTGAGACGGCAGCTCGGCTAGAATCCTCTGCCCTTTTGGTTGAGGGGAGGGCGTATTCCCCCCCCCTTCCATTCCTTCTGGGGTCTTCATGATATCTACAGAGGAGGGTCAGGGAGTGGTTGCAGACCCTGGGGAGGTGGGATGGTAAGGGATGGTCAGGTAGGGCCCCTTCCCACCTCGAGGAAATCCCACAGTTCAGACTCCAGTGGAGTCCCTTTGAGAAAATCTCTCTGCGTCCCCGCCTCTCCCCCTCAAATTCCTGTTCAGGCCATCTGCAGTTTCGTCCGCATTCTTCTTCTTCTTCTTCTTCTTCTTCTTCTTCTTCTTCTTCTTCTTCTTCTTCTTCTTTCTTCTTCTTCTTCTTCTTCTTCTTCTTCTTCTTCTTCTTCTTCTTCTTCTTCTTCTTCTTCTTCTTCTTCTTCTTCTTCTTCTTCTTCTTCGAATTATCCACATCTAGTCGTTTATGAGGGTTTGTTTCCGCCGGGCTGCTCTCTTCTGCCCTTGAACTGAGCGAACTGATAAATATAATGTGGGTTTCGTGAGGCTTTACACCGGGGGCATGGGTGTAAATGCGAACCAAATCCCCCCTCCCCCTGGCTGCGTTTGTTACTAGGAATAGGAAGATGGGGAGGGCAGGTTATAGATACTCAGGTGCATGGGGAGAAGGCCGTCTGTGCAGAGAAGCCCCGGGCTCTCTGTGGGCCAAATCATGGGTAGGGGTTCTTGTTCTTAGATTCTTCTCATCCGAATAGGCGCACTCTCCCAAAGGCTCTCGGTGTTGCTGGCTTCAGAGCTCTTTTTGGCTCCCAGGCACGCTGCACAGACCGTCCACACGTGAAATCCGCAATAGAAGGAATCGCTTGTGAGATTTCGCTGGCGTGACTTCAGTTCCCCCCCCCCCTACTTTTAATCTCACAAAATTCGGAATAAATATTTAGATCCAGAAGAAGGCTTGCTTATCAGAGATAAAAGAGTTTGAGGACGTACGTATTTACACCCGAGTAAGCCCCATCAGGGACTTTACTCTGCCTTGACAGCGTTGGTCCGGCAAAAAGCACAGGACACGATTTTGAACATGTGGATCTCATTTCTTGTCCTGTTGGGAATTTGGACCAGTATAATGGGTGGTCAGAGGTATATTCGGAAATCGACAGCCTGCATCTATGCAAAGTTCTTCTCGAATTCTTTCGCGAGCAAGAGCTCTGTGCAACTAGAAAGCTGGCGTCCATTGATACTTATCCTGTATTTCGAGATATTTCGGGGAAATGACCCAGAAAGTAGGAGTTTCGCTACCTCTCCAACCCCCATAAATCTTCGCCCTCAGAATCTGTTTAGGGCCTAAGTCCCCACTCCTCTTCTTCCGCGCTCTCCCGCCTAGCTGAGGTATCAGGACAGCACTTTCCCTTTGGAACAAAGAGGCTTTTCAAGGCGACCCCCCCCCCCTTTCAATCGCAGCCTGCCCCAGGAATCAATGCGCTCAAACGGGTTTATAATGGGTTAATTGACTGAAGCGGCTATCACATTTAAACACCTGTTTCTGCGAACAGCCAGATGACCCCTTCCCTCTCCGGGTGGAAAGGTGCCCGCAGCCCCCTGCTCTGTTGACTGACCTCCTCGGCGCAGGAAATCCTCCCCCTCCCCTCCTCCGCAGGATGTCTTGGGCCAAGAAGAGGGGGTGGCTCCAGCGGAAGGTGCCTTCAGCAGACTTGGGGTCAAGAGAGGTGTTTGCGCTACTACTCCTTGGGGCGAAGGGTCTGGCCAGAAGAAACCTCACGTCACGGGGGGGGGCATATCTAGGGAAAATGGAGCCCCGGAGGGCCCCCACTCAAATTTTGGGGGGCCCGGCTCCATTTTCCCAAGATAAGCCTCTTGCCACCGGCCAAGAGGGTGCTATGGCTGATGGAGCGGAGACCATTCACATGTGCTTCCTGCGCCCATTTGAGTTCAGATCCAAACGGGTTTGTTCCGCTCCCTTCCCAAATGAGCGCAGCAAGCACGTGTGAATGGTCTCCGCTCCATCAGCCTGCCCTCGCAGGGGTAGACAGATCAAGACCCCATGAATGTTTTGCGACCACCAGAGAGAGAAATATAGCATAAGGAAATGTCGGGTCCAATATTAGGCAACGTTTTATTTTTTGTTATTTTACTCATTTCCTCTTGTTTTCCCGCACGGGGTAAATTATGAGGTCAACTAAGGCTCGGGGTGCAGCCAAAACTCAAGCCAACTTTGGGGCCGAGGCACCTTCCCCGCCTCATTCGAACCCCTCCCTCTCCACCCCCCCCCCGTCAAACCTGCCAAGCTGAAAAGCAAGCGGACCCCTCACTCGTTCTGGGAGGGGTGGCGGGGAGGACGCCTGCTGCGTTGCCACCCACCCTTTCGGAGGTCCTGCTGGGCTAGAAGATTGGGGAGTGGGGTGTATGTGTGTATAAGGCGGAAGGAGGGTCAGACTCAGGAAACCCCAATCATAAAAGACCCCCCCACACACACACACACACACCATGCAGACCACACGCACCGCAGTCGAGCAAGAAGCCAAGGAGAACAGGTCTTGGGAGGCATTTGTGGAAAGTTGGAAGCCCGCCTCCCCGAAGGAAAGTCCTCACGGAACCCCCTCCCTCTCCCTCCCCTCCCCCTCCCTTCTCGCCCCCCCCCGCGGGGTGACCCACCCACCCCCTTCCAAAGTTAGAGGCACACTTACAGTTCCAGCTTCCTCCTCTTCCCACGGCCGAGTTCAAGGGCGCAGCAGCCTCTCCCGCGGCGCAGCCCGCCCGGCTTGGCCGCCTCCCCAGCCCTCGACGGGGCTTCCGGGCCGAGCTCCCACCCCGGGGCAATGGGCTCTCTCGCCCCCGGCAGACCCTCGCCCGGTCATGCCCGGCCACCGCTGTGCCAACGCCGGGACTCCCCGCCCGCGCGCCCGGCTCCCCCCTCCGCCTGTGGCTGCCTGGCTCTCCTCGCCTCGCTCTCTCACACGCCCGTCCACACGCTGCCGAAGGGGAGAGAGCCTCGAAAATGAAATTTATTATTGATACCAAAAAAAAAAAAAAAAGACTTTCAAGACAATTTCAAGTTATTGTTTCTCTCGGGAGGGAAAAAAGGGAGCGAGCCGGCGCTTCCCTCCCCCTCCCCCTTTCCCCTCCCCTCCCCTCCCCTCCCCCCCAGCTCCGGCACATAATGAACCGCTTTTGTGTGGCCTTGAACAATACCAAACAAGCCTGCTCATAAATAGCCACTTTCCTCCCCCCCCCCCCCCCCCCCCGCCTCCGTTGCGGCTCGAGGCGGCGGCGGCGCTGAATGAAGGGAGCGCCGCGCTTGGGTCGGGGGCAGCTGGGATGCCGCGCAGAGCCGGGGACGCGCAGCAGGCCGGACCGCCCGCCCTCGCCAGGAGAGGCGCCTTCCCCTCTCCCGCTCCGGCCTTCTCGCCTCCCTCCTGCCCCTCGGGCCTCCCCTGCCCGTCCAGGCTGCGCTCGGTCTCAGCGGCTGCTTGCCCAAGGCGCCCAGGAAACCCAACGGGGCGCGCCTGGCTCCTTGGGCTGCCGGCTGCCTCCCTGGCCCGTCGTCACCTCCACTCTGCGCCCCCTTGCCCGAAAGCACCCCCCAACACACACACACACACACACACACACACACACACACACACACACACACACACACACACACACACACACACACACACTACCTGAGCCTTGGCGAAGCCCCCCTTCGCCCTGTCCCGCCCTCCCCCTAACTATAGATGCCCTACAAAAAGCACCCAAGGGCACCGCCCCAGATTCTCGGGCGCCCCCGGGAGTTCCTTGCTGTTCCCGGTGGGGCCTGTGCGCGCTCAGGTGCGCCAGGTGTTTGCAGACACACCCAAAGCCCGGGGACTGAGGACAAGGCAGCTTGGTGGGAGCCCCAATCCTAACTCTTGCTAGGAGCGTCCCCGCGGACCGGGAAGGGCCAGGTCAGGCGGGGGAGGGGGGCTTCACCCACACCGTTTCCTCTCGGCCGGTGGGAAGGGGCGGCGAAGGAACTCTCCCCCCACCCCCGCTCACTTCTCAACCGAAAAAGGACCGCACCCGAACTCCAAGTGCCGGCTCGCTTCCAGGCGCACAAAATCGCCCGTTTGCTGGCGAAGATTTCAGAGCCCTTCGGGCATCTTTCTGGCAACCCCCCCTTTCCTCCCGCCCACCCCCTTCCACTGAAACAACCCGGCCAGCTGCGGGTTCCCCCCTCCCCAACTCGCTCCCCTTCCTAATTCTCTCCGCTGGGCATTAAATGCAAAACTCTGCCTCGGACGCCTCATTACTTTTTCATGCAGCGCCCTCGAAGCACAGCTTGGGGTTGGGAGGATGCCAAGGTGTCTTTCCTTGGCATCCAGGAAAGATTCCCGTTTGCCTGCGAGCAGCTCGACATTTACTCGCGAGTAAGCGCCCCTTGCTTACAAAGGAACTTTCTTCCCAGCAGGTGGAATTGCATTTCCACGAACGCCCCGTCAAAGCTACGACGGTGCCTGGGAAGGGAGTTCCGCATTCAAGTCAGCTGCCTTTCCTTCCTGTCAAAAGGGGTTTGGCGGAGGTTGTCGGTGTATTTATGGCCTTTTACGTTTACACGGCAACAAACCGAATCATTTGGGAATACCGATTTTCAAACTTGGGACTGATGTTTTGCTCCCTTGCTCAAGGGGGTGAAACGGGGGCAGAGCTGCCGCCAGCTTTCCAGCCCTGGAAATATTTGAATGGTCTCTCTCCCCCCCCCTCTTTTCCTCCCCCCTCTCCCCCCTCCCCGACCGCCCCTCTTTTTGTAAAGCGGAGCAGCTGTCAGTCAGCTGGCTTTGACAACCTGCCACAATTTTTGTCACTTAATAGTGGGTGTTAGGCTAAGTGCAAAACACTCTGGCAAACAGATGTCAAACCTACATCGCACACAAACGTGGGTTGCGAAATTGAGTTTTTAGCCCACGCAGGGTTTTGTGTGTGTGTGTGTGTGTAAAAGAGGTGCCAGTGTGTAAACTGTACACAAAACCGGGAGAGCTCCTGGCGGTCTCCTCCCTCGAGCGGCGCTTGTTATTTAAAGGAGGCGTAGTCAGAAATCGGACCACGAAATTATAGCGATACCTTCTTATATTTCAAACAGAGAAATATGAGAAGAAGGGGGAGGGGGGACGGCGCCCAAAGCAAAGACGGTGGCTTATGGGAAGGGACTGTACATATGTGTGTGTGTGTGTGTGTGTGTGTGTGTGTGTGTGTGTGTGTGTGTGTGTAATAGTATGTATGTATGTATGTATGTAGGTAGGTAGGTAGGTAGGTAGGTAGGTAGGTAGGTAGGTAGGTAGGTAGGTAGGTAGGTATGGACGGGGGAGAAAGTGCCCCACAAGAAGCAGGGCGCAGGGCTTTGCTGTCCCTACCGTGGAGCCCCAGGGAGGAAGAAAAGGTGAGGGGAAGGCCAAGTGGGACCCCTCCCGCCGGGTTTTGGGATGGGTTACAAGAGGGGGGCATCTGGTTTAGCAAAGGCTGAGCTGTTTTTCCAAGACAGAGAAACCCACAGCTTTTGTCACTCCAAGCGTGGCAGAATCCCGGACCCATTCACGCCCCTTCCCTAAAGCGGGTCCAGTTCGGAAGTGAGTCCCGCGCATCTCCGCGGGACCAGGGCCGGCCCCACCGCCATGAATCAGGGCGAAGCTGTCAGTCGGCGGCTTTGGGCCGCCCCTGAGATCAGTGGCAGCGGAGGGCCGTTTTCTCCTTATCCCAGTCCTTTCCCCCTAAGCAAGGGGAGCAGCAGCCAGTGGCGCAGACCAGCCTCCGGGCCCCCTGATGCCCTAAACGGCGACACCGCTCAACACCCTGCAGAGATTTCGGACGGAACAAGCAGGCTCTTAAAACCAGCTCCGAAATGTCTGGGAGGGACGGAGGCGAAGGCGGAGGAGCGGCAGCCGCCGCTTGCATCTCGGAACATCTGCCGAAGACAGATAGATTCAAAGGGGGGGGGGGGACTTTCTCCAGCGGAGGGTTTCGGTCTCCCGTCGTCGGGGACGGAACGGAAAAGGCGACAAAGCCTCCCAGGTTTGCTGCTTTAGCGGATCGAGAAATACGGATCCAAGGCGGTTTTTTTTTTAAAAAAGAAAGTGACAAGAACTGTGGATCACTATGGCGGCAGGGTGACCCCTCACTGCTCTCTCTCTACTACTACTATCTGGAACACAGGGAAGAGACAGGTTCTGATTCGTTCGGTTCCTCATTTTAAAAGTTAGGCAGTAAGTATTGGAAATCTATTCCAAAATAACCTGACAATCACGTAACAGCTATAGAAAACTCAGTAAGGAAAATTCCCAGAATGAGCCATTCCTGGATCCTGACAAGCAGGCTTCATTCTCCTGCGTATTTGGCCAAATGTCTAAGGAACAGCACCTTACGTAGTGCAACACGCTGCTCCTGGCCGCTCAGTCCTGGCCGCTCAGTCCTCTTTACTTGGGGGCGGTGGAACTCTCCACAACTGGCAGACCGTGCTCGGGATTGGAAGACCGTGACCCTTATACATACAGGGAAGGTGTAGAGGGACAGCCTTTTCCTTCCGCAGGGGGCCAGGGAGCTCTTTGCAGCATGACACAAAGCTCAAACCAGAGCTGGGTGTAAACTCAACAGTGGCTGCAGCCAATCTGGAGGAGCACTCCAGAGTAATACTTGCAAAGAATCATGCCCCTGCTTGACACTTTTAAGGAGATGCAGTCAAAGATCAATTAGGCGGGAGGAGATGGGGGGGGGGGGACCTAGGATGCTGCAGACATTGAGTGAGTATTTTGTCCTTCAACTCTGCAGAAGAAAAGGGTGAAGCACAAAGTCCCATCAACTGGCAACGGGCTCAAATGGACACCAGGCAAGAGATGAATACAGGTGGTTTGCCATAGCCCAGACCTGGACTGCTGTGGTGGTCTCCATCCTTCCTCTGAGTTACAGTGGCCCATTCAGGTCAATCCTGCACTTTGTGGGCATGGAAACACTGATGGCCTGGAAACCTTAACAAATCCTTTCTTGGCCTTTCTTGAGGTGACTCCAGTTTATATCCGATCAAAGGAGGCAATTGGAGGGGTGGGGGGGAGAGATCCAAATAATGCCACCATGAGAGGCAGGAGGACAAAGGCCCCTTCCGCACATGCAGAATAATGCACTTCCAATCCACTTTCAATGTACTTTGCAGCTTGATTTTACTGTGTGAACTAGCCAAATCCACTTGCAAACAAATGTGAAAGTGGATTAAAAGTGCATTATTCTGCATGTGTGGAAGGGGCCAAAGAGGAACAAACAGGATTAACAGGTTACGCAGTGTGCCCAGTACAGCAAGGCAGCATAATAGTGAATGGTTGAAGTTAATGGGCTTAACTCTGTTCAGGGCTGCCCTGGCAGGCTGAAATTGTGTGGACACAGAAGTTGGGAGAAAGTTATACTGAACTCACCAGATCACAAGATCACTAAAATTCACCAGACAAATTAGTAATGACCAAGCTTAGTTGGATGGAGGACTTTTTTTCTGGCCTGTTTCTCTTCCACGAACAAAAAACCAGCCACAATAGAAGAATTGCTGTAATACAGAAACACTTAAAACTGGCAGAAGGAGATTCACGCAGGTGTAGTCTACAGAAGAAACCACATTTTTGAGAGTCAGGTTAAGTTAATCATGAGGTATATATACTGTCTTCCTTGCAGCTACATAGTATGACCATTCTTGGGTTCACATGATACTATTGCAAATCAGTAAATGTGATAATGATAAAGGTCATTAATCATTTGTTGCATGTTCAACACACAATATTTTAACCATCCTGCAACAATCATACAAAGTAGGTCACTTTGATTAACCCTAATAATATGGATAAGATGGAAAAACACACACTTTCCCAAGGCTTCCAAGTTAGAACTCACAGGTATGCTACATTGCAAAGTGAAGTATTTAATTTAAAGGACTAGCAAAGATGTTCTCATAGTCGGACCTACTAGGCGAGGCTTGAAATAAACTATGCCATTTCATATAACATACTCTTATTGAAATGTTTAAGATAGTAGTGCCATACACTGATATCCGTGGGACACACCCAAAGCTTTATGTAGTCTTTTCTCCAAAAAGGAGAGAAATTTTGTGGTTAACAAAAGCTTAGTACTGCAATCTGTGTAAATTGTAGACATCAATAAAATCTTCAGAACCTGATTTTATTGTGCATGCTTTGTTCTGATTCTGATAATCGCTGGAAAAAGTGCCACAGAGGCCAATGAAGTCCTTGTCAGTAACCATAACTCAAACTCTGGATCTTACATTTCTGCTGATGTTACTCCAAAGAACTTTCAAGCAGATCCTCACTGCCAGAAAGGGCAGAATAGTGATTATTTTCATATAAAAGCTAAGATTCCCAGGAAGCCAAAGTCTACAGCATGTACAATAAATAACCTGCTTGTTTTCTGTGCTCCTGTGGAGTCGTGCCATGCATGTACTAGGCAAAGCAGCTAGCTACAATAAACATATAAGTACGGGGTACTTGAATGTGTGTTTGAAAAATGTCTTATCCACCCAATCTCTAGGGCAGGGGTCCCCAGCATGGTATCCGTGGGTGTCATGGCACCTGCTGACACCTTTTCTGGTGTTTTTAGGAAGTGGGTGGGGCCAGGTAATTCCAGCAAAGGTTTGAATGGCTACTGGAGAGTTGATTGGCTGTGCAGATTTTGTAAAATGTTGCTTTGGCAGCAGCTGCCACCCCAGCACAAGAAGCTTCAAGTAAAGCTGTGGCCGGCTTCATTTTGTGACTGACTTCCCCTCCTGCAGCAGCCATTTTGTGGCATTTGTTGTTCAAACAGCAAGACCTCCCTAAGGTCAGATCTTGGGATATAGCGAGAAGACCCGAGATTGTACTCAATCTGTCTGCACTACTGCCCATATCCCTGAAATGTCTAAACATTCGAACATCTTGTTTCAAAGTGTAATGTTTCTTATATAAACTGTTTATTCCCCCATGGGAAAATATGTTATTGAACTCTTGGATGCTCATCTTCCTTGTTGCATAAGCGGGGGGAGGGCTTGTCACATAACCCACTTCTGATTTGCATCCTGGGCAACGATGCAGTTGGCACAGGAGGCAGTTGGCATGATGGGTTCTTTTTAACAATATCAGTAACTTGGTTGGGATTCTGTGTTCTGTTTCCAGCTGATTAACTGGCATTGATTAACTCAGTCCTATACCATGAATGTTACTCAGCTTACAAATCCATTCCCGTCCTGGATTCATGGATATATGCAAGACTGACTGGTTAGGAGGCAGACGTGGAAACCCCTTACCCTTTGGTTTGGGCTGTTAGCCATACCGTACCCATTTCACGTGCAAATAACTGTATGCATATTTTATCCTGTTACACAGATATCAGCATGGGCCAGAGCAATAGTGTTCCATCTCCCGGTATTCTCCATAACATCTATAATAAAATAACTCCGTAGAAATATGTAAGCTGATATTAACATCATGATAATATAGATGTGAGCAGTTAGAAACAGCACACATGAGTGCTGTATGAATGTCACCACAACTTTATATCCCATGATAGACAGGTGAAACTAGTTCATTTAACGATGTTTGCACATCAATTCTAACATCACTCTTTACCAAGGCAGAGTTTTGTTTTAGGGAACACCCATTTGTGCCAACACTTTTCTCATTTCTCAATTTATTTAGGACTATGCCAGTGATGGCGAACCTTTTCAAGACCAAGTGCCCAAACTCCAACCCAAAACACACTTATTTATTGCAAAGTGCCAACGCGGCAATTTAACCTGAATACTGAGGTTTCAGTTTAGAAAAAACGGTTGGCTCCAAGGAGTGCGTTACTCAGGAGTAAGCTTGGTGGTAGTCCGTGGCTTTGCTTTGAAGCAACCATGCAACTCTTCCAATGGGTGAATCACGACCCTAGGAGGATTTACTCAGAAGCAAGCCCCATTGCCAGCAACCAAGCTTACTCCCAGGTAAAGGATTGCGCTTTAGTTCTTTGCATGAAAATCAGTGGGGTTTAACAGCGCTTGACAGGGTTACCTACACTGCTTCCCTAAAACTAGCACTTAGGTTTAATGCTAATAATCGAGCCCAGAGGCCCAGGCCAGCCTAGCTGTGGGGGTGGGTGGGAGGGAGCACTTTGTGCGTGCCCATAGAGAGGGCTCTGAGTGCCACCTCTGGCACCCGTGCCACAGGTTCGCCACCACTGGACTATGCTATCCAATGGTAAAGGGGCTAGCCTCCAAACCAACCATGAACTCCCTAGATGTGTGTGCATGTGTAGATTAATCAAAAGATCCCTCCTCTAAAAACAAAAATCTGGTCTGATAAGGACACAGTGAGCTCCAAGAAACAGCAGCTTAAAGAGGGTGGGGGAGGATTTAGCTTGCTCAAGCTCCCACCCCCGGCCCCCACAGAGCTCAGAATCCTGAAGATATTGAGAGTGAGGTGTTTCAAATTGTTTACCCCTCCCCTGATTCCCTCAGAATTCCCAGTAATGTTTCACAAATTGGTAACATCCGTTGTGTGAGAAAGCTGAAAAATAGGTTGCCATAAGCCTCCATTACCTGATAGAAAGCTCTCAACAGACAATTTTGAAAATCTGCCTTAACCCCCTGGGAGGCCCTCTAGAATAAAACCTTTTCATTGTTTTAAAATATGTTCTTAAAAAACAGTAATTGTGAACACTTGCTGGTGTTATCGCGCCATAAGCTGCTTAAAGTGATGAAACTGCCCCTGTGTGAACACACTTATTTTATGAAGAACTAAGAGTATAGTTTACACTGAAATGAAATAAGACCTCTTTTGAGTAAAACAATCTGCATAAATGCTTAAAGAAAGCCTATAATTATGATAAAAATGTTGCTCAAAGTTAAAATTATGAAGCAATCAAGATTTATAAACAGTCTCTCATCAACTTTTAATCATACTTTGGTTTTCATATACCAACCGTATATGGAACAACATATAACAATATATTTGTTGGGGCACTAAAGTCCTTGAATTTTTCTAGGCACATTTTCTCAGCGCTTTCACACATGCGATAAGTAATTTCCTGTCTTTTCTGATAGCATACATAGAGACAATATAAAGCCACTATAATTCTGTCCTGCCAACCTAAGGACTGAACAACATTCATTTGTTTCAGCATGGTACAGGCATCTCCAAAGCATAAAAAGAAGTGTAACTGAACAGTAGTCTACCGCAGAGGTTTTGGTAAGGAGATAGGAATGGAAGTGACAGAGCAGAGTGTGAAGGAGATCTTTATGTGTACTTGTTATTTATCCAGTAGCAAAGGCACTTGGGCTGAATAGGAATCCCTTCAGGTAACTTCTGGTCACCTTGTTCACTGCGATCACAGAGGTCATGTTTTCAGATACCAAATGGGAACTTCAGGGGACACATATTTCTCATCTTAGTGTTTTGTCACCTTACATGAGCTATCATCCACACTGACCAAGTATTTTGGGACCTGTGGAATACTGTGACTTTTACATATCACCCCGGGATGAATTGTGCCTCTGTATGACAACATGCACAGAGCTAAATGAATGATATTTCCTGTATTTCCAGATGAGGTGAGTCAGAACTGGGATGCATTAATTCAAACCTGGAAGGGGCCCAATACATTGAAGAAGAAGAGTTTGGATTTATACCCCACTTTTGGATTTATACCCCGCCTTTCTCTTCTGTAAGGAGACTCAAGGTGGCTTACAAGCTCCTTTCCCTTCCTTTCCCCATAACAGACACTTTGTGAGGTAGGTGGGGCTGAGAGAGATCTGAAGAACTGTGACTAGCCCAAGGTCACCCAGCAGGAATGTAGGAGTGCAGAAACACATCTGGTTCACCAGATAAGCCTCCGCCACTCAGGTGGAGGAGTGGGGAATCAAATCCGGTTCTCCAGATAAGAATCCACCTGCTCTTAACCACTATACCATGCTGGCTGGAGACTGAATTGCCCTGCCCATAATTAAATCTCATTTAATTACTGCGGAATGGTAACAGTTCATACTTCAAGCAAAGTTTCTGATTGGTTGCTGCTCAAAAAGAAGGCAGGTAAATGTGGCATATAGTGTAATCCTAAAACAGACATGGATGGCCTTAGATGAGGACAGCTCTGACCCAGACAGCTCAGACTAACTCAGTCTTTTCAGATCTCAGCAGCTACACAGGTTTTGCCCTGGTTAATACTTGGACGGGGGCTCACCAAGGAAGTCCTTGCTATGCAGAGGCAGGTATCCAACCATCTCTTGCACTGAAAATCCTATGGGGTTGCGATAAGTCATCTGCAATGTGATGGAAGACTATGAAGGGCATACTTTTGTTTAGGACTGTGCGATGGTAACCATGGCTGAAAAGCAGGAGGAAGGGAAAAATGGTTGCCAGGAAATTTCCCATGTGATTTCTCTGGTTCTTTCCTCTTTCTTGTGCAGCAAGCCTGATGGCTATGGGCATGAGCCATGCCACTCTGTGAAATCACCCGGATGTGTGTGTATCCTGATGGGTAGACATGGATGATAATAGTAGCATGTCAAAGCTCCCATGCGTGGGAAACTCCTGCGTTTGATACCAGTTTTGCATGTATGTACTATGCATGGCTGGGTTCATTTGCGCAACAATAAAGAAATCAATGGGATTCGTCTTTCAGTCTTTTTATGGACTTCTTTCCTGGGAACAAAGAATTTGCTTTCCTTAATTGTTGCTATCTCTGTGGAATAATCTGACTCAGAGTGGTATCTGCATTGACTTTGTGGCTTTTTAAAGATTTCAGCATCACCAGGATTTGACTTCAACTTGGGTTTTTGGCTTTGAGAACTCTGTGAACTAATAGGAGGACTGCAAATATTTTGAATAAATAAACAAGTGCTGACCTAACCAGGTGCAAACTATGAAGAAAAAGGTTAAAGTGCCTGTACACCAAAGGACAGTTCCAAAGGAGGATTTTATTTTTTATTTTAATGGGGAAAAAAACTAAATGGGATTTGTTCCAAATAACGGGAACACGAAATCTGGGATTCCTTGATGCAGAATTTTGATGTTTTTAGAACAGAGTTCTATGGTGAAAGTTCATGTAATGGTAAAAGGTAAAGGTAGTTCCCTGTGCATGCACCAGGTCATTGCTGATCCATAAGGTGCTGCCACATCACAATGTTTACTAGGTAGTCTGTGTTTATGGGGCGGTTTGCCATTGCCTTCTCCAGTCATCTACATTTTACCCCCAGCAAGCTGGGTACTCATTTTACCAACCTTGGAAGGATGGAAGGTTGAGCCAACTCTGAGCTACCTGAAACTCATTTCTGTTGGGATTGAACTCATGTTGTGAGCAGAGCTTTGACTGCAGTACTGCAGCTTACCACTCTGCCCCATGGGGCATCTTCCCATATGAAGGAGGAGTGAGGAAATAGAACAGAAAACTTATAAGACCCTGACTGTCTTTGAGAAAGAGCATATCTATGTTGCATTTGGGTCCATATGAAGACTGGCCTGAAACTGGATCAGGTTTTGTCCTATATGTTCCAGTTGAAGTTCTGAATATGGACCCACTAACTGTTCACATTTCTTATTCTTTGTGTAGCATTATATTATGAAACAGGGTTCATCTACCTTTATTCTCTGAAAAGAAGAAAATGGGATTATGCTTCCTACACCAGCTGTGTGTTTAAATAATTTGTGTTTGTGTGAAAAACAAATGTGAGGCATGAAACTAAATACTGAATACATTCAAATCAGGTTGGAAATTGAGACACATGAATTTTACTGCTAAACTAAGAGCCTTTCATTCATTCAGCATTTTTTGAGAAAACCAGCAATATTTGTGAAGAGTTTTGAAAACATAATTGTGCTGAACCATCCACTTCAATTTTTGATAGAAATAAAATATGTGTATATCTCAAAACATTTCCCATGAGCTAAAATGGCACTTCTCTCTAGCGTTGTTTTTACTGAAAATGTGTAATAACAGTTCCCCCCATATTTGTCTGAAGGATTGGTGGTTTTCGCTTTGTGGTCACATGGATGGATCCAACCAGTTTTTTTCACTGATTAACAAGGGACGAAGGGTCACTTTTGGCCACAAGAAAAGGTCATGCTGGTTATCATGGTCCTGCATAGACAAAACCAAAGTGGGACGAGGACTGTAGGATGGAGTTGGGTAAGTGGAAAAGATGGTTGGATCCATCCCCTAGTCAGCAAATTGGTATGTCCTCTTAGGCCCCTTCTGCACATGCAGAATAATGCACTTTCAATCCACTTTCAATGCACTTTGTAGCTGGATTTTACTGTGGGGAACAGTGAAATCCACTTGCAAACAATTGTCAAAGTGGATTGAAAATGCATTATTCTGCATGTGTGGAAGGGGCCTCAGTCAAGCAGACTTTATTAGAAGATGGGAAAACATTAATGAAATATTCATGAAGGTTTTTTTAAAAAAAAGAAACATTTGTAAAAATTTAATTTAGAGAACTGTGGTGCACAGTGGAAAGCTGCAATACTGCAGTTTGAGCTCTGCTCCCAACCCGAGTTCAATACCCTATAAATCCAAACCCACCAAATGTCCTATCATTAACAGACTTACTCAGGCCTTGCAGACTGAAGGCAGTGGCTTCCGTTACTGAGTCAGTTTTCCCTGGCAAAGTTTAATTAGTTGCAGGACACAAGCTCATAGCCTCAGCAAAACACCCCCCCCCAAAAAAAAATAACCTCAAAATTGTTATACTTGACTCTTCTTGTGTGGAATAGAAACATTTTCAGTTCCATGAGGGAAAGTCGTTTCTCAAAAAGCTCATGACCTAGACAAGGTGATTAAATGCACAGTAGGACAAGTCTTATGAGTAGGGATGCTAGCCTCCAGGTGGGAACTGGGGGTCCCCCAGAATTATAGCTCACCTGCAGATTAAAGAGATCAGTTCCCCCATGGAGAAAATGGCGGCTTTAGAGGGTGTAATTTTATGGCATTTTACCTCACCGAGGTTCCTGCCTTCACCAGGCTCCATCCTCAAACCTTCAGGAGTTTCCCAACCTAGATCTAGCAATCGTATCCCCCAACCTCGGTGGGGACTTGGAACTCCTACTTCTGTCCCATGTATAGTGGTGAAGAAGGTATTTCAACAAATGTTTCTCAGCTCTGTTCCACAGACTTCATTCTTCATAAATACTAATAAATATTTTGGAGACTTGTTCTTCATTGCATCTCTGTCCTTTTGTTCAAATGTCATGCTTAACTGGAAGTGATCTTCAGTTTGCAGGAACAGGCAATGACACAACTTCTTTGTTGTGCCGCCATTTTCTCCTTGTCCATCCTTTTTTCACTTCTCACACAAAGTGCAGAAACAGAACACCAATGAAAACCAAACTGAAATTAAAAGCTCAAGTGGCCCATGGTGTCTCAGCATGGGCATCTGATTGAATCGGACTTTGTTTGCTCTACCAAACCTGGAAGCTGAGCTAGGGTAGAAGCTTGGCTCAGAATCCTGGCTCGTTAGAAACAAATCAGCACTAGCTAGCTTGGGTGCCTGCATTTGTGGCTTCTCAAGATGGTTCTCATGAGAAGGAAAGGGAGAAAGAAGGTAATACAGGACAACGAACTGGAGTCTAGTTCTATCCCCATGACATCTGAATGCAGCATGTTACCCTATATAGATACAGGCTTGCCACCCAGGCTACTCTTATAAAATTCCTCACCAATTAAGATAGATGGTAGGGTACTGTCTCAGTCTTCAAATCCAGAATGTTAGATATTTCAGCATTTGGACTTCGGCCTTTCTGGTGGGTGCTGTCCAGCTTTAGATCTTCTTCCTTAAAGGCTGGCTAAGCTTGATGCTTAGGAAGAATAAGCACAGCTTATTTTTTTTTCAAGGTTTATTGGCCTGCATTGTGGCATAACAATATATTTTGTCTGACATGTTTTTCATGTTTTAAAGTTATTATATACAACACCTATATGACCATAGAAAAGAGCAAGAGTCCAGTAGCAACTAATAACTAACAACATTTCTGGTGGGGTATGAGCTTTTTGATGAGCCTTTGCTATTCACACCCTGCCAGAAATTTTGTTAGTCTTCAAGGTGTTACTGGTCTTTTGCTCTTTTCTACTGATAAGAGACTAACATG
Source organism: Sphaerodactylus townsendi (assembly GCF_021028975.2). Lineage (NCBI taxonomy): Eukaryota > Metazoa > Chordata > Lepidosauria > Squamata > Sphaerodactylidae > Sphaerodactylus > Sphaerodactylus townsendi. The sequence goes on from NC_059428.1 coordinate 102,923,566, forward strand.
GCTGCCAATTGTGATCTACTTGTATAACTAAATACATTCACTTGGAATAGTAGGAGCCTCTTTACAGCCTGCTTTTAAATGAGCCTTGCTCCTATGCTTTCAATAACCTGATGGAAATTAGCCAGGAAAAGTCTCATTTGATAAATTTATGTGTGCCAGAAACATACTAAAAGAACAAAAACAAACACCAGCCCATACCCATAGTACGATTTTGTATTTAAGCTGTAACTGCTGCAAGATATCCCTACTTTTAAAATGTATGACATTTGAAGAATTTTTACCATGATGTGAAGATGTGAATATAGCAAGCTGCTCCCAGTTTATCAAAATTCTCATGCTTTTATTGTATGCAAATCGTCATGCCGGCAATTTCTGCCTATTTATTTGAGACAGGAGGCTGATTCTTTTATATACTTCTGTGAGTTAAAAACATAACAAGGCTTCAAGAGACATTTCCATGGTGGTAGATTTATGGTGTCATCATACTGCCTTGTCTAAATAGATAACAGAGTTGCCACATTTAAATCTGACCTTGCTCCTGTGCCTTTAGTAAGGCATCAGGCATCAAAAATAGGAGATTTACTGGCCCCTCATAGGTCTGCATTATGTAGTCTGCATTTAGCTTAGTGATTCAGAACTTCTGAAAGCCTTCACCCCTCTTCACCCCGCACAACCTCCACTTATAATTTGTTCCTGGGTTGATTAAAAAAAAATCTCCATCTCCCAAGAAAAAGTAGGAGGAAAATTGACCACATAGTGCAGAAGGTGGTATTGTTGCTGGATCAATACAGATAGCTGGGTAGGGGAACTAGGCTTTGGCTAAGAACACTAGTAGTAGACAGGACCAGCAAGTTTGAATTGCCTACCTCTGCATCTTGACTCCAGTATTCCTTGGAGGTGTCACATCTAAATATTAGCCAGGGCCAGAACTGAGATATGTGACTGGCCCAAGGTCACCCACCAAGCTTCCATGGTGCAAGTGTGGATATGAACCTGCGTTTCCCAGGTCCTGGTCCACTACACCACACTGGCTTTCTCTTGATTATACTAATGGCCCAATCCAGAAGAGGGGCTGAATTGTCCTGTGGAGGTGGCACAGGGCTGCACCAGAGGATTTACCCTCTCTAAGCATTTACCCCAACAGAGGGGTAAATACATTAGCAGGTGGATGCTGTGGTCCCCTGGGATACCTGGATACAGGACCCAGTGTCGTGTCAGCGCTACTGCACCATCACCAATACAGTTAACACAGCGAGGGCGTGGCAGAGGTTTCCTGGGGTGGAGCTGACATTAGTTGCCTTCCACACTGGTTTTGTGGCCTTTTGGGTGGAATAACTCCACAGCCCCTATGGAAGGCTTTCCGGCAGTAGGAAGGTTTTTTGGGTTTTCCTTCCTCCCTGTGCCACTGGAAAGCTCTCTGGAGGTGGTGGGGTGGTGCATGCAAGGGAGGGGAGGGAGGGGGAGGGGCCCCGGCATCTAGATATGGCCCACCCACCCTAGCGGAGGAAGGGAGAGGGGAGGGAGGGGGTGGCATGCAAGGGGAGGGGAGGGAGGGGAGGGGAGGGAGGGGGAGGAATGGCATGCAAGGGAAGGGGATGGAGTGGGGGTGGTATGCAAGGGAGGGGAGGGAGGGGGTGGCATGCAAGGGAAGGGGACAGCACAGGGATCTGGATCAAACTGCACATAGCTAACCAGAGGTGATTAGATATAGTAGGTACATTTCTAAGAACTGAGTGACATCCAGCATGTCACTGACTGTCAACTGGAAGGATGAAGAATAAAAAGACCTTGATATGATTACATATGATTGCATATCTCCTTTCAAAGAACTGTGTGGATGTTTCACACCAACATTTCCCTTTTGGGAAATATTTGGGCAATGTGTGAAAGGGAAGAATGGGGGGAGAGGCTTACAATACAGTGTCATCTAATCATGGAATGTTCATCGATAAATGGAAGGTGCTTGAGCTCCCAGGGCCATTCAGATGTGAACTAAACATGCATTCCAAGCTATGTTTCTAACAATAAAACTGAGAAAGTCCAAGGTAAATTATAGACAAATTTGGTTGTTAAGAAATGCTATATTCAGGGCTGTGTGCTTAGATGCAACAATGTCACCTATCACACTATCTTTATGAAAACCTGAAAATTATTGGGAATCTAACGTTTGGTGAGCCTATGGTTATTTGTTATTTCTCATAATCCTGAGTTAGCAAGTTTACCCATTTATATTCTATAATGCGAAGTGCAGCTTATGTGAACGGAGCAGGAGGATGGCCACTGCTATGCTTTTGGAAATTTTAATTAAATGTTAAATCCCCCAAGGGCTTTTGAGACGGGCCTTTCAAACTGTTGTTTGAACCAAAGCAAATAAACTTGATTTTGACTTGACATTTACACTGGGACTTGAAGATTCCCCAGGAGAAAGATTTATGTCAATTCTTGTTTCATGTTTCTTTTTGGGACCACGAAGTCAGTCTTGATTCTATTGACCCTTCTCTCTGGTCATTCATTCCCACTTGGATGCGATTAGTGGGAATTCCTCAAGCTGCTGTGGGGGGTCTTTCAGTCTTACCAAGACAACCTTTGAGGAGGCACCCAGGGAAGAACCTTTCATCATTTGGATCTAAGATGTGGTGAATAGTTTAGTAAAACAGGCAGGTTCGAAATGTCACTTTCTGAGAGACAATCAAACCCATTTTCAGGTATGGCTTAAACTAAATGTAACAGAGGCAAAGTGCACTGAAACACGATATTCCTGGAGGCAGAAGTGGCTAAAGGCTATCTTTAGTTACAAGGCAACAAGATCCAACCCACCACCACCACCCTCTGATTTTCTCGTTGTTTTAGGTTATTTATCCAAAGAACAATAAAAAAATGAGCTCTTGTGTGCAAATAGAATAATCACAGAAAAAGCAAAACTCAGGGATACTTATATAATAGTATAATTGGCCTTTTAAAAATTATGATTATATGTTTCTTTTATGACTATAATTTAATGCTGCTGTATGGGCATTATTTATTCATTTATTGGAAACATTTCTGTGCGATCATTTCACACACACAGAGAGAGAGAGAGAGAGAGACAGACAGACAGACAGACAGACAGACAGACAGACAGACAGACAGACAGACAGACATATATAACAACACGATAAAGACTATAACAGTTACTCGTAGTATGCCAAGCAAAACAAACAAGTCTTTGCTCATTGGTGGAAGACAAAAATAGAGGGAATTAGAGAAATCTCCATGGGAAAGGAGTTCCAAAGTTTTGGGGCCGTAACCAAGAAGGCCCATTTTTGGTTGCAACCTGTCCAACTTTAGATGATAGAAGAACTCCAAAGATGACACAAGTGGACACGTAGGTTCATAGAGAAGAAGGTGGTCCATAAGGTTATTGGTTTGCACAGAATTTTACATTGGCGTATGATGACTCACTTTGTTATGACTCACAATACCACTAATATCACCACTAATAAATGTGAGTTTTAGACTGATGCTGTTCTTATTGTATTTCAATATCAGGGAAAGTGGAACAGGAGAAAAAAACACATAGAAAGTGAATGTTCAGCACAAGTTATTAAAGTTAGCTGGGGAACTGGTAGCAATTATATCTCTTTGTGCTTTCACTATGCTGCCAAAGGATATGAGCCATTTTGACTTTAAAACAGCCATTAATTTTTTTAGAAGTTCATTAATTGTTTATCTTCCAATTTATCAATTAAACTTAAATACATTTGAATATCGGTTCACACATTTAAAAACTCTGGTCCTAAACTACTGAAGGAAAGACAAGCTAATAAAAGGCTTTTTGGCTTTAAGACTAAGATGGGATATTGTATGGGCAAGATTTTTTCTCCAGTCTACTGGCAACGCTATGCCACTATACATGCGGTATAGACACACCTTGACCAGTTACCGTGACCAACACCACAGACTCGTATATCACGCATACACTGCAAATCCTGCCTTGACCTACTAGTGAGTGGATGATTTTTCGTATCTCCTCTGTTTAGCATACCCTGTGCTGCATGCTTCCTGAACAATATACTTCTTAACATTCCACCATTTCTGTCACTGGTGATTTTGGCCAAGAGGCGTCCCAGAGAGCTGCATTCAGGGCAGGCGTGAATACAGTTCTTAGATTTGTCTTAATACAAATAAATTGCATAGTCCTGTCAATGCTGCCGCTGAGGTACTGCATAAATGTCTGAAGCAAATAACTATACTTATTATGATGAATTCCAGTCTTTGACCTTAATAACTACCTTTTTGCGGCTAATAAAGTTGCGGAGCTTTTATGTGGAAAATATAAACCAGGCATTCTAACATTTACACATGAATAAATGAATGTTGGTAAGTTCAGTGCTTCAGCTTACGGCCCAGAAACTTAGTGCTTGGTTGAATTGTTGAGGTTTTACCCAGTCACAGCGACAGCAGCTAAGCTTCACATTTTCATTTTTCTTCACTCCTCCTGCTCATTATTTTCATATAAAAGCTTAAGCTGGAACTGGACACTGAGGAGATACTGGAGCCGCCTGGTGTCTCCTCCTTTTCCTCAGCCCTTATGGAATTTGTAACGTAAGAAGCAATGGGATGGGATGTTGTCACACGCTGAAACACCCTCCCCCACACACACAATGAGATGACATGGAGAAGGAAGCAGATACCTGGAATGTGATGACGCCATGTTATTTTGTTCTATTGTATGAGAGGAGGGAGCAGGAAGAGAGCTGCTCATATTTTCAGTAGCAACCACATTTCTGTGGAGAGTTAGTGTGACATAGTGGCTTGAGTGTTGGATTAGAATTAGGGAGATCCACATTAAAATATTTGCTCAGTCATGAAACTCATTGGGTGTCCTTAAGTCAGTCAGTTTCTTTCACCTCACAGGACAGAATGAGACAGGAGAAAGCGGTCTATGCTATCCTGATCTTCTTGGAAGAATGCTGGGATAAAACCAGATAGGTAGATCTAGTTTTGATCTAAAGCTGCAGGTTTGTATACATATTTTTTTTGGGTGCAATTATGAGGGAACTCTTGAGGACTTACTTCTGCATAAACATGTTTATGATTCTGTTGTTAATCCAAAAATATGGAAGGAAGGGTATTTTTACCTTACAGTTTACATGGTCCATCAGCACGTGACAGAATCAACAGCTGGCAAACCATACTGCCTTGGAACTGGCTAAAAGATTATTATGGAGAATCTTGTTTTATCCTCCCAAATACTCCATGAGAAAGGCCACTGTTAGCCCCCTTCGTGAAGTGTAGAACTGAGGAAGAGACCATGGGAACGACTTGCCAAGGATATCATTATATTAATTCTGTGAAATAGGTATTTTTCCTTTCTTTTTTTCTAAATGAAGAACTGAGCTGAGTGAGAAAACTTGGCTTGTTAAAAGCTACTGAGAATCTGTGACATGAATCCTGGCTCCCAAGTGGCTGTTCCAAGGATCTTTCTACTAGATCCCTACACAGAAAGATCCAACCTCATTCAATCATAAATAAAGACAAAACCGGATGAGAAACTGGAAGTCTGTGATCCAAACCATTGCAGTATCTATATGCTTTCTCTTGAGAGTTATTGGGGTGTAGGAGAGACTGAAAAAATGCAAGGGGGAGAATTAAATTCTCCTCCCCCAGCACGGCGTGCTTGACTTGATCGCCAGGCAGATTCACCCAATGATTTATATTGGACAACCTAAATCTTCCCAGGTTGGCCTTCTTCACTGGACTATGTTGTTATTAGGTTAGTACAGCATCTATTGTTACACACACATCTATTGTTAGGTTACTAGCTATTTTTGTGCGAGTTGCTTCTGTAATTTCACAAAAAATATTTCTTCTTACAGCATTTTCAAGACATTATAGACGATATATCAGCAAAGACAAAAACTGTTTTTGAGGTCATCTGTTTTTCCTTGCATCATCCATTTAAAAACTGTTAGTTAACTGGCCATGGATCTTCAGAATTAAAAATGTCCGCTGTCTAAAACTAAGTATTAAAATGTGGACTGCCTCTAAAATTAGACGATACATGAGAAATGATGACAACATATTTTCTTTTATATTTATAGATCTGGCTGTTTTCCAAGTTTTGATTTCAAAGGGCCTGATTTTCATTTATAATGAGTTCCCTTTATGTTATTCTGGTAATGTAAAGGGCGGGGGCATGCAAAATGGACACAATTATAATTATAATCACTTCAGTGCCCATCCTTCTTCGGGGGGGGGGTGTTCTTTTTGGAAGGGGAGGGCAGAGATTTTCAGACTTTCTTTAAATAAATCAATAATTTAGGACATTTAAATGTATTTTACATCAATAAATATTTCAGTGCCTGAGAGACAGGGCTACTGAGAACCACTGCAAGACTGTAGAAAAAGTTTGGGTTTGGGCTACCACTCCCACTCCCCAGATTCAATCTAATCACATGACTTTCCATTTGCCTAGTTCAACTGGGTTACCACTTGACACTATGCCAGTGCAGTGGCGTTCCTGCCTAGGGACAGGGGGTACCCTATGTCCCCGGGCGCCCCCATTTGGTCACGTGGGGGGGCGCCAACATTTCAGGGTCGTTTGTGTGTTTTTAAATTTTTTAAGTGTTTTTTCACGTTCCGGCCTGCAGGGGGCGCTTTTGTAAGGCTATCGGCACCAAAATTTCAGGGTATCATCCAGATACTGTCCTGATGATACCACCCAAATTTGGTGATGTTTGGTTTAGGGGGTGCAAAGTTATGGACCCCCAAATGGGGTGCCCCATCCCCATTGTTTTCAATGGAAGCTAACAGGAGATGGGGTCTACCCATTTGAGGGACCATAACTTTGGTTTCCCTGAACATAACTTCACCAAATTTGGGTGGCATCCTAAGAATAGTTACCAGATGATACCCGGAAATTTTGGTGTCACTAGCTTTAAAAATACACCCCTTCCAGGCTGGAAGGGATGTATTTTTAAAGCTAGTGACACCAAAATTTCAGGGTATCATCTGGTAACTATTCTTATGATGCCACCCAAGTTTGGTGAAGTTATGTTCAGGGAAACCAAAGTTATGGTCCCTCAAATGGGTAGACCCCATCTCCTGTTAGCTTCCATTGAAAACAGTGGGGATGGGGGCATTCCATTTGGGGGTCCATAACTTTGCTGCCCCTGAACCAAACATCGCCAAACTCAGGTGGTATCATCAGGGCAGTCTCTGGATGATGCCCTGAAATCATGGTGCCGCTAGCTTTAAAAATGCGCTCCCTGCAGGCTGAAAAAACACCAAAAATACCCCCCAAAACCCAAATACTTTGCATTCGCATTTGGTAATTTTTGGGCAGGACATAATCAGACAATTTTTGTCTGAATGTGCCCAAATTTGTCCAGATTCCAGCCGAATCTGCTATTTGTTTCATCTGAATCTCCAACCCTCAAAAGTGATGCTGTTTCAGGGTGGGGGAGAATCCACTCCCAAAAGCATCACTTTCAATTTTGTTTTAACCGGGGACCCCAGATTCTCCCTTTAAGGTAGATTTAAAAGAAGAATCTGAGCTCCCTAGTTTAAACACCAATGAAAGTGGATTCCACTGGAGGTGTTTTGTGAGAGATGATGCTGACATTTGTTTGGTAAATGTTTTGCTGGGGGTGATTTGTGAGAGATTTCCATGCTTAATACCCACTTGCACTAGCTTGGAATTGTTTCTCAGGCTAACAACCTACCTCATAGGGTCGTTGTGATTAGGAAATTAGGAAAAGAGTTGGTGGGTAGAGAGCCATGTATGTTTTGATGGGAGTGGGAGGTGATTTGTGAGCTGGTACAAAAAATAATTGTTTGGTCATGGTGGGGGAGGGTGGCCGCCCATACACCGGGCTGGGGGGGGGGCGCCAAACTCAGGTTTTGTCCCCGGGCGCCAGTTTGCCTAGGTATGCCCCTGTGCCAGTGAGATCCATGGCAGCAATAGTGGTGGTAGTATGGATGGGGCAGGTGTCTTCCAGTCCTTGTTTCTGCCTCTCAGGTCCAGGATGGCCTCCACAGGCAGCAATTTTCAAACCTGGAATGTAGCTGAGTCATTCTGTGATTAGAGTGGATGAGGGGAAGAGAAGAGGGATGAAAATAGCAGCCAGGGTAACAGAAAAAGGATGTTAGCTTTGCTGTATAATACTAAGCGGAGCTGTGCCCTTCAAGCCCACTTATTTCAGTGGAATTACAAGGGTGTAACTCTGCTTACGATGCCACTATTATTCTTAGCCTGGCTGCTCCCAGCAGCCGCTCATGCTCCCTTCTCCTCAGCTGTGATCAGCTCCACTGCATCCTGATTGTTCAGGGCACGAGAGTCTTTTGATAATAGCTACATTCCTCTCTGGTTACAGCTGAAGGAAATCGGGTCAGATGGCACGGAACCCCAGGTGTGGTTACCAACCACAAATTGGGCCTGAAGTTTTCCTCAAATTACAACTGATCTCCAGACTGCAGAGGTCAGTTCCACAGAAGGAGATGGCAGATCCAGAGACTTCATGGCACCACTTCCCTGCTGAGCTGTCTCCTCACTGCCTTCTCCATGTACAACCCCAACATCTCCAGGAATTTACTGAGCCAGAGTTGGCAACCCTCACTCCAAGTGGCTGCTTGGGCCACCTGGGCAACAAGGTGGCCATGGGATCCCCTGGGTAATCAAGGCTACAGAGGTTTATCCCCCTGTGCCTCCTTTTTGGCAGCTGAGATGAAAGAGCATTGTTTCAATCTTATGTAGATTTTATACTGTTTCAGGGTATTCTAATTTGTTAATTACATTCACACCAACTGTATTTGTCCTTGTTGATGATTTATGCCTATAAAATTGGCAAGTAAGACCCAAAGGAGTCCTGTGATACAGAGTGGTAAGCTGCAATACTGCAATCAAAGTTCTGCTCTCAACATGAGTTTGATCCCAACGGAACTCAGTTTGAGGTGGCCGGCTCAAGGTTGGTTCAGCTTCCATCCTTCTGAGGTCAGTAAAATAATTACCCAGCTTGTTGGGGGTGAGGTAGAGGCGTGCCAATGGGGCAGTGTGAGGCGCAATGCCCCGGACATAGCTGAGGTGGAGGCACAGCCAGGCCATGAGGGGGTGTGGCAGGGGCATTCCAGGGTGGGGGCAGGTGCCGCCGTAGCAGGGGCACAGGGCATACGCGTGCCCTGGGTAGAGTTTCCCCTCGCTCTGCCTCTGGGGTGGGGTACAGACAACTGGGGAAGGCAATGGCAAACCACCCCATAAACAAAGTCTGCCTAGTAAACAGTGTGATGTAACATCACTCTGTGAGTCAATAATGACCCAGTGCTTCTACCTTTACCTTTAATAGCAAAATAATCAAGTCAATATATAAAACAATTAATTACAACAAAATATAACCACATAAGCACACAAATGTATAAAAACAAAAACACACAGACAAAAAAATCACATGAAAAGGAGGTTTTGTAATGCCTCAAATGTTTAAATGTTTTCATATTCGCTGCCAGGGGAACCATGAACTGGGTAGAAAGGCGGCATAGAAATGTTAATAAGAATAATTAATTAATTAATGGTATTGGTGAGTATGAGATTTCAGTTTAAAATAAGGACACTTTTTAATATTGTGACAAGGCAAGTATAGAAATCTACATTCATAAATCTAGTGCAGCAGAAAATTATGGTGTTGAAATCTACGTTGCTTTCCTATCAAGTTACCATGGAACCTATTCATATGCTCAGAAACAGCATGTTACCTTGTTCATATGACAATACAGCTGGTTGTGTGTAAAGTGTCAGACTAGGATCTGGGAGGCCCAGGTTTGCATCCTCTTTCTCTCACGGAAGCTTGCTTGGATGATTTTGGACCAGTCACAAACTCTCAGCCAAACTGTATGCAGTTAAGGGCTGGGGTGGGGGGGGGGGTGGGGGGACCATTAAATGACATAATGACATTACTGTAGCTGATTTTCTGTGAAAATAGTACTTACAAGTGTTGCACAGTAGTCACTATACATTAATTCCCTCTCCCATCACTTAATTGCATCACCCTTTAAGATAGACATATAATGTAATTAGAGATTTGAACAGTTCACAGCCAGATCACTTAAAGTAACATTGTTAATGGGCTTTAGGAGTTCTCCCTTTAATATTGCCAGTGTTATAACTTCTAATTACCTTAATAATTAGGGCCGTGTCATTCATGATTGAGGTAACAGTTTCTAACACTAATGAGTATTAGAGGGCTGGTACAAGACATGTTTTGATGTTCTCATCCAGTTGCTTAGGCTAGAAAGGAGCTATTTGTCCTTGGAAACATAGTGGTTGCTATGTGGTGGCCAGGGAAGAGGCATCCTTACCAGCCACTTTAATGCTGCCAGTACCACTGCTGTTTTCATGGAGCAGCGTGACTGTATAAAATGCATTCGCCAAATGCTACTCATGAAATGCAAATGTGGCCCCATGGCTGAAATTCACTGAACTTAAATTGCTGCAAATAATAGTGTAAACCAAGATGTCAAACCTGGCTGGCATTGAAAGAAATCAATAGGCAAAATCCCTTTTATGTAGCATTATGCCATGACACGTATTAATAAAAATGTGACGAATTTTAAGATTTAGCATTAAATTTTGCCTTAAACCTGTTCCATTGTTTTGGAGCTGGAGGGGGGATAATGAGGTACAGGCTCTCTTCAAAAGGATCGGCACATGGTTCCAAAGCTATGTTATTTGGTGTACTAGAAAAAGAGTCCCAGCACTTCCCAGTCCTGTAAGGGTTTTAAGTAAACAGCTTCTCATGGCAGGGCAGTAGACGTCAAGTTAAAGTCTGTATGGGATTGAGAACACATTGCATTGTTATGGCATTTACCCCACAGTTAATTAGTTTTCCCCTTATGCAGTTGCCACATTTGCCTGCTTTGTGAAAAGGGCAGTCTGAATTTATTCCATGATAGATTCTTACTTGGGAGTCTACTTAGATATGGGGTGGAGGGGTGGGGAAATCTGTAGAACAATTCAGTTCTCTCAGGACTAAACCATTTCAGAACTGGAGGTGACAGTGCAATCCTACACAGGACTTCAGTGGACTTAGAGAGATTTACCCCTGCTTAGGACTGCACTTCAAATGTCCTCCTGGCTCCGGAATACTTAGCATGTAGAAAGCTAACACCTTGCAATGAGTTTTAGTCTTTCGCTTGATGAACTATCTTTCCAAACCCAGGGGCTCATGGATGTGGTTAACCACCTGCTCTCCAGACTGGAACAGTCTAAAGGGAACTGCAGCACAAGGCTTCTGTGTACATGTTAATGGACTCTTATCCCTACTGTCAGTCAGTCAATATTTATTTTGATACAAAATCTGCTCCAGCTATAGATAGCAATAAAAGTAAATTAGGATTCGCAATAATGATAATAATGACAACATTATGTCAAAAGAGTAGAGGGTAGCTTAGAAAGATAATGTCAGCTATGAAGTAGGATTATTAGCCCCAGTCAAGTGTTTATGTAACCCACTCGCCCAGAGACAAAATTTGGCAACTTATTTTATTATCTCCCAGGAAGAGTCTGCAAGAAGAAAGGAGGTGGAAGACCATGGCTTCACAGCCTGGAAAACCCACCAGAACCATTCTTCAGATCTTCCAGGTAAGGCTGACAGAATGGGAGTTATGTACTGAGATATGGGCAATGCAGTGAGATGTGTTCTATAGCTTCTAGTTTCCCTGAATTGCATGAACAAAGCCTTTCAGCCCTTCCGCTGTATTGCCCATCTTATAACAAGTTCTAATCTCAGTACATATCTTTTAGTACCCCAGAAGCCAGTGCCGTAGGTATAGATTTTTTATTGGGTGGGTTCAGTGACTGAGCTGACTTTCTGGCTGCTCCATTCCATGCATTGTTTCAAGCAAGCCGGACATGTAATGGGAGGGGGTTGAACATGTGAAAAAAAAACAACCCTTACCTATGTGCCTGCCAGAAGCAGTAAAGCTTGAGGAGAGAGGCCATCATGTTTCTGAAGTGTGCTCTCTATTGCACTTTTCCAAGTTGAACAATGGTTTTCAACAAGGATCAGGGAAGCTAGCATTTATTTAGTGAATAATTTTTAGTTACTGATGAGAGACATATTTGCATATTAGCTCACCAGTAAATCTTTGGGTTCAGAAATCAAGGGCTAAAACACAATTTCCCCTAATCCAGCAGGGAATCCACAATTTGAAAAAGGATTCCTCTGGTGGACCTGCTGGCATCATTAACATGAGGGGTATTTGTGTTCCGAGTCCAGTACTTGGGGTTGAATGAATTGCTGATCCACATGCTCTCTTGCTCTATCAAGCGACTGCAGATGAGATGGGTCTGTGGGCCTCATTATCTAGTCTGCTTCACTCAGCAACAAAAACACACTGAAATGTATCACAAAGGGGTGGGAGAATATTATAAATGTATTTTTTAAAGGAATTCTGCCTTTTACTGGTCTCATGAATTGCTGCTGTGTGGTTTGGCAGGGCTTTGCAAGTGCCAGATTCACGGAGGGATGATCTATCAATGGCTACCAGCCAGGCTGAGAAAAGGAAACACCCATATTCAGATGCAGCAGACTTCTGAATATCAGTGCAAGGAAGCAACACCTCCAAGCCCTGATTATTGGTCCTCCAAAGCAACTGGCAATGAAGATTTCAAGCTGGCCCAACTTCTTGTTCAGCCAGGTCTGCCCCTTGGTAAGTCCCCTCTAAAAGGGTCAGATTCCAGCAGTTTGGGTAACAATAGTGTGAATAAATTATGACAGTTTCAGTGTAGTAATTTTAGCTTCTTGGGAGAATTCAGGTTTGATTTGATCTCAAACCCACTTTTTGGCTTTTTGTTGGCCCGCAGTTATCAGTAAAACTCTCCTCCAACCTCACTTTTCAAATGACTCAAAATTCTTCCTGTCAGTTTTCTTCACTGTCCAACTTTCACATCCATACCCAGCAATAGAGAATACCATAGTACAAGTTACCTTGATCTTAGTCTGCAGCAACACTCCCTTATACTTAGGTGTCTTTCCTATCTTCTTTACTGCTCCCCTTCCCAGTCACAGTCTCCTTCTGACTTCTTAGATGCAGTCTCCCTTTTGGTTTATAATGGAGCCAAGGAGTAGGGAGTCTTCGAGAGTTTCAGTTTCTTCCTTGCCACCCTTAAAACTGTGCAATGCCTCTGTAAGCATTACTTTTGTCTTCTTGATGTTCAAATCTTAATTTTGTAAATATTGTCCTCCACAATAAGAACTGACATTAGTTCATGGCAGTGCTATTCTGCATATTTACAATATCCCTTCCTGGAGGGGCTGGAGCCAGGTAGATGAGATATCAGATCCCAGATATCTGAAGTTTCCACAGATAAGCCAACATGAGAGAACCATGTTGAAAAAGTTCTTCATTCCTCAGTGAGCAAAGCAGGGTCAGGGGCTAAAACTAGAACTCCTTACTACTTAGGATTACTCTGAAAATAATAGTACAACCCTATGTAGAGTTACTTCATCTGATTTTGATTGGTTTAGAGTTTTGTTGTAAGTAATGATCTTTGTATCCTGACCTGGATGGCCCAGCCTAGCCTGATCGCTTCAGATTTTGGAAACTAAGCAGTGTAAGACTAGTTAGCACTTGAATGGGAGACCAACAAAGAAGACCAAAGGTCCTGAAGTAGAGGACAAGGGTAAACCATATCTGTTAGTCTTTAGCTTTGAAAACTCTTCTGGGTTGTCATAAGACAGCATTTTACATACACAATGTCGTTTGAAAGGCAGTTTTATGGTTTCTTCTTTGTAATTCCTGGCTCAGATTTTTCAGTGTAAAGCCACATGATTCCTACTGGGTAATGGTGGGTCAGTCACAGGTCTCTCAGAATTTTCTCAGCCCCACCTACCTCATAAGATGCCTGTTGTGGGGAGAAGGGAATCAGTTGTAAGCCATGCTGACATTACTTAAGGTAGAAAAAAGCAGTGTATAAAAACTAACTCTTCTTCTCTGGCAAAGAGAATAACATTGTCTCAGGATATCTGCTGAAGGGGGATAACCCTGCTAGGGGAGTTTTAAAGACAAAATCAGGTATGCCATTTATTATTGGCAATGGGCTTATAACAAGCAAATAAAAATGTTAAATAATCATTTCATAAGTTTTTGTGAATACTATCCAATTTGTACCGCTTTATTCAATCATGAGGGTTGAATGACTTGCTGAAATCCAGAAGTGAAATCCAGAAGAAAAGTGTTGAATGTACCAATGTCTAGTGTGCAAAGGAACTGAGATGAAGACCCAGCAGGGGGCAAGCAAGCTAGAGAGGGCTGCAAAGTTAGTGACCTCTCTGTCCTTTAAATGGAAGCCTGATACTCTCAGGTCTAATATCCTGTTTCTTCTCAAAAGTCAGTTGCAGAGACTCTTCCTAGCCAGCATGGTGTAGTAGTTAAGAGCAGATGGATTCTAATCTGGAGAACCGGGTTTGATTCCCCAGTCCTCCACTTGAGTGGCAGAGGCTTATCTGGTGAACCAGATGTGTTTCTGCACTCCTACATCCCTGCTGGGTGACCTTGGGCTAGTCACAGTTCTTCGGAACTCTCTAAGCCCCACCTACCTCACAAGGTGTCTGTTATGGGGAGAGGAAGGGAAAGGAGCTTGTAAACCACCTTGGGTCTCCTTACAGGAGAGAAAGGTGGGGTATAAATCCAAATTCCTCCTCCTCCTTCTTCTATAGAAGCATGCTATCTTTCTCTCTTTCCTATCCTAAATGTACTTCCTAATAAACATTTATCTTTTACCCTTTTAATCAGTATGTTAGCTGCTTCTCTGCATGGTAAACTCCAACAAAAAGTGTATGCCGACTTTCCCAGATTCTTTGAGAAGGGGGCTAAGAAGTGACTGCAAAGTTGCCATTACATTTACATTTAATCTCATATTTTAGCTGGGAGGGGAAAAAAGATTCTGACATTGCTATCTAATACTTTTGTTAAATAAGAGCACTGTTTTCTTTTCTGGATCGTATCATTTTCAAAATAAAGCCTTCTGTAATTTTGCATCATACATAAATAGAGGTTGTTCTGGAACAACTACGTGTAGTTTTATTCCCATGATCAGTTTGTGTGACCAGGATGTATAGACTGAAGCCAAGGTGTACAGCACATTTCTTTTTAACAGGTTGAGTTCAGCTTGTTTGATTCATTTAAAACTAATTGTTTGTGTACTTTAAGATCACTATATCAGGTGTCTCGGGGCTGTTAACCAATTCACTGGTTCCAGTGAGAAAAACATTTCCACTAGTAACTCTCCTTCCTTTGAGAGCCCTTCCAACTGGCAAGAAATGCTGAAGAACTGCAGCTCTCTAGTGAAGGGATCCTCCTTGCCAAATTCAAAAGAGAGGACAAAAGTCTCCCTGTTTTACAGGCCATTAAGATTCCTCCTTGCAAAGTGGACACATGGAGGCATGGGGGTGAACCCCCTCCCCCAGCCTTTCCCATCACAGGAATACTGATGCGGGGTGGGGGTGGGGGGTTATTTTTAAACACCAACTGCAAGGGACATTAAATCCCTGGCATAAGGATTCTGTTCCAGCTTCATTCATTGCAGCATTTTTCTTCTTCTCCCTTCCCAAATTAATTTATTTCCTACTGTCGATTAGCTGACAGAACTGCTCAAAGAAAATTAAGCACTCCACATAGGAAAGGTGAGGGACAAAATGGCCTTTTCTTCCCTTCACCTACATATGCTGTTTTGGTTTTAAAAAATTCTCTCCTTTCTCCCTTTACCAGTGAATAGGCAGACTGATGCCCTCCTGGGTCCTTCCTAGAATTGTTGAAGATAATCCTCTCAATTCCCCTCTACCCAATTTCTCTCCAAAATCCAACCATCCATTTCTTTTCCAGTTTTTAGGAATTTGAAAGTCTGTTCCAAATTAGTTCGAAAAGAGAAAAGGCAGGAAGGGAGATTCTGCAGCATTTCAAAATGTCGCTCTGTGGATGCTTAGGGGCAGGTAACATCTTCTCATACCTTTCTGTTCCCCTGCCAGAGCACCAGAACATGTAACATACTACAAGCACTGAAGTTACAAAAGTGTGAATTGATTTCTTTTCAAAGACAAATGAAAGAGAAATCTCTTCCTTAAAAAAATAAAATAAAATAGAGAACAACGGGAATCAATGGCTATATGTTAAAAATGTGAGTTTTGTTTTGTTAAAAATCTGAGTTTTGGAAAAACAACTTGTGGTCCCCGTAATGACATTAATTCTGTCTCCCACCTCCACACACACCCCGTCTTTAGATGAGATCTGATTCCTTCTCATCTTGTCCTCACCCTGAGTGTGAACATGTATGATTTTCATATGTGCTGGGAAATTAAGTTTAGGACAACTATTCCCTTCTCCCATCCTGCCTTCCTTCATGCTTCCACGGGCTGCAAGCAGGTCATTTTGCCTTTCCTATATCAGGCTCCTGCCCAACATCTCGAATGGCTCTGGCAAGCATTGCTCTGGTAATACTGAACTTGAGCCCTCCCCATTTCAATGAGGAGAAACTGAGCACAAAACACCAATCAGATACAGTGTTGTGCAGCACTAACATAGCTGATTTACCTGTTAGGCATGTATCTGCCAAGTTAATCTAAGGGCCCTTCCACACCTGCAGAATGATGCCCTGTCAATCCACTTTCACAATTGATTGCAAGTGGATTTTTCTATTCTGCACAGTAAAATGCAGCTGCAAAGGGCATTGAAAGTGGATTGAAAGTGCATTATTCTGCATGTGCGGAAGGAGCCACTGTCTCTCCCTTACCACTCAGCACCATGAGGAACAGATTCTTAAATATAGTTTTGGAAACTGGAAACTAAGAGCTTAGTCATTCTGAATCCAACAGTCATTGGAAATTACTTTCAGATTAGTCACCCTTTTGAGATCAACAAAGAGGCTCTGATTTTGATTAGCTGTTATCCAAATGCATGCCTTTTGGTTTGAAAATACTTTATTAGAAACCCTATCCTGAACTAACTCGTATCGAAGCCTGTTATATACTTCTCCTCTCTATATCTCCAGGATTATACCAGTAGGCTTTGCTACAAAAGTTTATATATAGTAGAATGCCTATGGATAGAAAAATGGACTTTGGGCTTTTAAGCCATAGCCCATTGGTTGTGACTCCCCTCTTGTGGAATAATTCAGATTCTAAAATGTTTTGTGTGGAATGGGTGCCTGTTTCAGTTGCTGCAGAAAGAGGAGGGCCAAATTCACATATGCCACAGAAAGTGTGTTTCAGTCCTTGCCTTGCTATTCATGTGCCGATGTGAAAAATAGAAAGGCAGTTTTAAATACTCTTAACCCAAGTTTCTGAAGGCATTTATGGCCAAGCAGGACTGCATTTCAGCTTCCTCATTATTTGATGCATGTGTGAAGTGGGTCTGAGATAACTTACAGTTTACTAGAAACAAGATACTTCTGTTAGAACGAAAGGTGTTTCACTCCTGTCTCTTTCCATTCCCTGTTACTGTACAATTTCAAGCCAACATACAAATGGTATTTGCAAAACCAAACAGCCCAAAATAAATACGTGCCCTTCAATTACAATCCTTCTCATCCAGATTTGTCCTGAATATATTGATTAAGCTAGTGATTGAACCAATTTTACCCTGTAGTTTGCATTGATTAATCCAGCTATCAAACAAATTAAAGTCCTCCTATGGCTGTACAGGGGATTCCACAGACATGTGCCAACTTAATCTGAGTTTGCAATCCATGCCATTGTTGCTCACAAAAATCCATGGATTATGCATATGACTTTCTAATTCAGGTTTTCTATGGGATCATACAATACTACCTTCGGCAAGAACAAGATGAATTAATACTAATTCTCTCATCAGACGACTGAGAAAGTCCTAAGCATATAATTGCCACACATATTTTGGGCTTGGAAAGGCAAAAGAAGCACACAGCATTTATCTTTTGATTGCCGTCATTCTAAATAACAAACCTTGTCACCCTAGACAGAGAATAGAAAGGCACGATGGCATCTAAGACGACACTATCGGAAATGTACCTGTAAATGAAAGCTGGATAAATGATCCATTTTTTAAAAATAAAGAATATCGTTTCCATGAATGAAAATTCAATATTCCCTGGGGGTTTGGAATTAAATGCAGACTGTAATAATTACTCTAATTACATCTGTTGTGATTCTACCTTTCAGTCTACATGAAACAAACATATAACAATTAGTTACACTTTCATTTAATTAATGAGCTTTAGGAGAGCCAGCTATTATTATTTCAGTTGCATTCTAATTCTTTTCGAATGGGCCAGAGATAAAATTGTTTGTTTTAATTTGACAATAAACATGTCACTAGTATCACGTAACACCATATTTATTTGTCCCCCCAGAGACTAAAGTTCTCTCTTTATTCATAGAACAAAAAAGCAGTGTAAACTGCAAGTGTTTGTTTCCTTCACGTTTCCTTTCTTGCATGACCTTGGATGGACTCTCTGCCTGAGATCTTGCAAGCTCAGCATACTTTTGGGTTTCTTACCAAGACCAATTTGGAGTCAAGTTGAGAGTCAATTGGGCCTAAATTTCAGCAAAACATTATGTGTGAGAGAGCACATGCACATGCCTTTAAGCATTTAATGCCATCACAATAACAATAATAAATTGTTATTTACTAACAATAACAAATTGCTGAATAACAATAATAAATTGGTGGTGGTGTTATCTAAGGACTGTGTATCCTGAACTTCTAATACTACTGTTCTGTTTTGTAAACTGAAATTGGAGGAGCAATTCTCCTTGACTCCCAGAATGGTTTACCTATCCATTCTCATAAAAGTCCCCTTTGCGTGTTCCTGTAAATGCAGCTTCTGGGCATTCTTTTCCCTAGGCAAATCTCTCTACTGCATTTCTGCACTGACTGAGAATGAATGAACGAATGATACTAAGGGCCAGACTAGATGTGATGGCTGCCACAGTGATTTAAAAATGCTGTGAGGATCTGATCCTGACTGGACCTACAAATGTGCCTCAATCTGCTGTGCTACCAGGCCAATCAGGCTGGGCCCTCACAACACTTTAAAATTGACTGCAGCAGCAGTGTTCACAGGTTGGACTTGTGGAGGCCATCACACCTACTTTGGCCCTCAGTTCAGAGACATGGCAAAAAATATGGGTTTCCTGTAGAAGCTGAGTGGGATGTATTAAGGCCAGAGCATTTAGAGATGAAATAGGCAGGCTCCTGTGAAATGGTATTATAAGGCTTAGAGCATAGGTGTCAAACTCATGGCCCTCCAGATGTTTTGGACTACAGTTCCCATCATCCCCTGCCAGCATCATGCTGGCAGGGGATGATGGGAATTGTAGTCCATAACATCTGGAGGGCCGCAAGTTTGACACCTGTGGCTTAGAGGGACCTTTATTTATTCATTAGCACCATAAACAGTTGTTCCCCAGCCCTTGGTCTGGGAACTACTGCCTTAGAAAATAGAAGGTTTTCATATAAAGGCTCTGTATGGATGTTTTAAGCAGAGAACCACTTCATATTTCAGTGTGTGCATGAACATGAGTGCGACCCATCATGCATGGAACACTTACATCAGGGCTCTTCTCTGCATAGTGGCCTTGTAGTGGAGTCTCCTCATGTTTCTCTGTTTACACACGATGAGGCACACACTCCTTGTCACAGATCTTTTCTGCAGAGAACTCCCCCTGGGCCTGGTTCTGCTAACTCCACCCATCAACTAATTCTCAAAGGCATAGATATTGTTATATCAGGTAGTCAAGATTGCTGGTTTAGCCCTTGCACTTACCGTATATACTCTAGTATAAGCCGACCTGAATATAAGCCAAGTCACCTAATTTTACCACAAAAAACTGGGAAACGTATTGATTCGAGTGTAAGCCTTTGAACTTGACTCAGTAACAGCTAAAAACAGAAGATTTGGGAGCAAGATGAGATAGAGTTGCTTAACAGAGTTTGCATTAGGGATGAGCAGCTTTCCAGCACTCTAGGAACACAAATGAACCACTGTTTTCCTCCAAATGTAGAATAATTCTGGGATTCACAGCCATGGCAGCCTCCACTTTGCTCCAAAGAAAGTCTTTGTCTTCAGTAACATCAGTATTTGGCAGTAAACTACTGTATGAAGAATTGTATTCATCTAAAATGGAACGCACCAATAACCCCTAGGAGAGAAGTGCCTCAGTTTCTTCTCTCTCTCTCTCTCTCTCTCTCTCTCTCTCTCTCTCACACACACACACACAAACACACACACACACACACACACACACCCTAGTTATAATGCTATGCAGGCTGTCCTTACAGCTTGTTTTTATGGCTCTCTAGTGAGTTAGAAAAAAAGCAGCAACATGCTTACCAGATCCCCACAGCAGCCCCAGCTCCGGTCGCCATCTTGGAATTACCGTATAAACTCTAGTATAAGCCAAGGGGAGCTTTTTCAGCATTAAAAATGTGCTTAAAAAGTCAACTTATACTCGAGTATGTACGGTATATTGACATTACCGTTCCAAAAATTATCTCCCACGCCAAATGAAAGATGCAAAGCAATTCCCTGGACTGTATGCTGCTAAAGAAGGTGACCATGTGCCAGAGCACTCCCCACTATTACAACTGATCTTCAGGTGGCAAAAACCTGATTAAAATGGTTGCTTTGGAAGGTGAACTCTATGGAAGTCCCTCCTGTTCCCAAACCTCACCATATTCAGGTCTTACGCCCAAATCTCCAGGTATTTCCCAAACCTGGCAATCTTAGGCTACCATTAGCAGAACAAGTACACAGAATTGAATCTAAAAATGTACTTGGGGAGTTGTGGTCTGAAAGTGCAAAATGGAATTCGATGTCTCCTCTGTTCTTCCAAAAAAGCACCATGAAAATTAATATAATAATAATAGTTTCCAGAACCTGGAAAGACAATAGATTGGATGCTGTAGACAAGAACTGAACATACACAATCACTCCCGAGCGTCCCCACCCAGCCTGTAGAGCCCGCTCAGCCCCTTGGTTCAATGGGGATTTGCGGCTAATGAAACAGGAGGGGTGCTGGCAAGAGCACAGGTGGTTGAAATCCTGCTGCAGGGTTCTGGGACTCCAAAGCACTGAGTTAGGAACTCCCATTTTTTTGGGCCTATTTCAGGGTGTGGCCGGTGTGAGGGAGGCAAAGCAGAGTCTGCACCGCCTTTTCCCTCCCATCAAGCGATCCTCAGAGGTAGTAGTCTATAGA
The DNA here is from genome assembly GCF_021028975.2 of Sphaerodactylus townsendi. Classification (NCBI taxonomy): domain Eukaryota; kingdom Metazoa; phylum Chordata; class Lepidosauria; order Squamata; family Sphaerodactylidae; genus Sphaerodactylus; species Sphaerodactylus townsendi. The sequence continues at coordinate 102,944,772 of NC_059428.1, forward strand.
ACTGTTCCGAGGGGTTAATAGCTTGCTAGCCTTCAATCGAGGGGTAGGGGCCCTGACACCCTTGGCAGTGGCATAGCTACCATCGGGAAGGGTGGGGACAAAGGCCCTGGGTGGGCCCGTTTGGTCACTCCTTCCCTTCCCCCCAGCCGGCCCTGGCCTCGCCAGACCGTTTCTTCAGCATAGGCTGAAGGAGTGGCCTAGCAGGACAGGCGCAGGGTGCCCCTCGGCCTGGCTCTGCCAGGACAGGCTGAGACGGTCGCAGGGTGCCCCTCAGCCCAGCCCTGCCAGGCTTGGTGGAGGCTGCAGCCGGGCACCTCTTGGCCCCGCCAGGCTGCTCAGGTAAGTGGGGTGGGGGGATGTACTTACCACAGGGCATGGGGGGAGTGGGGGGTAGGGGCACAGGGGGCACGGGGTCCACCATTTTGTCCTGGGCACCATTCCCCCCTTCGCTATGCCTCTGATCCCCAGATATCTGTTGTGACACTTTTGCTGGGCACTTCCGGGATAAAGTTGTCCAGATCCACAGGAGATTGAATGCGACCGTTGAGCAGTTTTCAGTGGGGGTGTCCAGAGGGCTGTATGGTCATGTTGTGATGGATCAGTTTCAGTTGTTGTGGTCTGAGGATGTGGACTGGTTGCTCGCAGGGATACGGCCTACCACTTCCCTTCTGGACCTGTGCTCTTAGATTCTGCCTTGTCCCTGGAATTACAGATGGCAGCGGTGGCCAGGAGTGCCTATCCAGCTGGTTCGCCAACTTCGCCCTTATCTGGACAGAAGGGACCTGGCCACAGTACTGCATCCCCTGGAAACCTCATGTCTTGATTATTGCAATTCGCTTTACACGGGGCTTCCCTTGAAGATGGCCTGAAAGCTGGAACTGACGCAAAATGCAGCAGGTAGGCTGTTGATGGGTCAACCTGGCTGGTTCCATATAACACCGGTCTTGAAAGAACTGCACTGGTTCCCCATTTACTATCAGGCCCAATTCAAGGTATTGACAATCATATTTAAAGCCCTAAATGGCTTGGGTCCCACCTACCTAAAGGAGTGCCTATCCCCATATGAGCCAGCCCGTGCACTGAGGCAGGTGCGGAGCAAGGGGGAACTGTGCCCAAGGCACATGCGCACCCTGTTCCCTGCCGCAGTGCCACCCGCCCCGCAATGACCCCTCCACAGCCGGGCCACAGCCTGGTGTCATGTCCCCCGCTCTATTGGAGCTATGCCACTGCACTGAGGTCAAGTGAGGCTTCTACATTTTCTACTATTTCCTGCAATTTACAACGAATTTCATACTCCAGAGACCATCTGCTAAGAATTAGGGAACGTTTCCTTAAGGAGTGGCTCTTTCTCTGCAATCCTTTTACCTCCTATCTGTCATCTTTACAACCTAACGGAGGAAATTTCCCAGCACAGGAGGCAGCAATTTACCGGCAACAACAGATCTTTACAACCCATGGAGTGAAATTTCAGTACAGGGAGGCGGCCAGCTTACCCGGCAAGCCAGCTAGATCCCAGCAAAAAAAAAAACAAGCACAGGCGGCAGAGAGCGAAGGAGGTAAAAAGGGGCGGGAATTTTAACCCGTAGACTAAGGAATAAGGGAATTAAAAAACCAGCATCCCTTCAATCTTTCTTGTACCAATTTATGCTCACTTAAGCCAACAAGATAGTGATGAAATACTTCTTTTAAACAGATGCAATTTACAGATTTTTACAAGCGCATCTGCCCTATGCTTTACTGGAAACCTGGCTAAAATGAGAGCATTGATGATAATGTAGCATGTGCATACTGGGGTTTCAGATATTTGCATTCAAAGACAGGATTGCAGGAGAATTCATCAGGGAAGAAAAAAGGAGGAGGAGTTATGTATATACATCAACAAAGCTGGGTGTCAATGAGAACATAACAATAATCTCAAAAAAATTCTGTGATGAAAATTTGGAGTCCTTACTTATTAATTGCAAAACTCCTTTTATTCCCCTCGAGAGATAAATTCCAGTTCTTGTTTTTTTTGGTTTATATTCATCCACAAGCATCTGTAAAAAAGGCATTAAGAACTCTAACCGATCAGATTATGGAGGCTGAAGCCAAATACCCTGGATTCACTGGGTTATTATTTTGGGAGATTTAAACAAAGAGCAAACTTAAGGGAAGACCTACCAAAATACTTTTCAGCATAAAGTCAACTGTCCACCAGATAGGCAAGAATATCTTAGACCACTGCTATACAACACTGAAAGATGCTTATCCGGTCTTTACCACGAGCAGCTGTAGGCCATTCCTGATCATTGGTGTAATGAGTTCAAATCTTGTACCTGCTTTTGGCAAACAAAGAATTTAAAGCTACAAAACCAATAACTTAAATCGAGTGAGAAACTTGGAATTCTGAAGAGGCAAAGTTAAAGAAGCTGCGGAAAGCTTGCCTATGACTGTACCAGACTGGAGATATTTTTAAAGATAATCTTCTGCAGATTTGGATGAACCTTCACAGATACTTGTGTAAACATCATATTATGTCAGCTTTCTGTGAAGATCTTTGTATACTGTAAATCCAGGAACTTTAGTATATATAGTAAATAAGCAAACCTTGGTTCACAGCTAAACTTAAGCAGTTACGTGTTCAGACCCCAAAGAAGAGGCCTACCAGAAAGGGTGGATAGATGTAGCCAATCAGGCCAGAAATGTATTAACAGAAAGGGAGGTCAGTAGCAGCAAAAAGAAACTACTCTGAAAAGCTAAAAAAATCCAGTTTTCACCAAATCCGAAACAGCAAACATAAGTGGAAAACTCTCAAAAAAATATCACCGGTTACAGTAAATCCACCTTCCCAAGCTGAAGGAAATCGGCAATTGGTAGCTGACCTGAGCGATTTGGTTCTACTGTAGGTTTGAAAACAATCTACAGTCACCTTTCTCCACAACCTCTATCTCAGATGCATATGCACCCAAACAATAGCTAAACTTCCTATAACTGAACCCATTTCATTGGGTTTACAAACCCCTGAAAGTGATCTCAGAAAAGGAGAGGTGCAAGATTCATTTCACCCAGACAGAAGCCTGAAAAGCACCAGGCCCAGACAAGATAAATAATCTTCTTGCCTTAAAAGTCTGTGCTGTCCAATTGGCATCCCTATCTCTCACCCAAATCTTTAACAAACCACTAGAGATGTGCTTATGTTCCTTCCTGCTTCAAACACTCCACTATCGTCCCAGTGCCGGGCAGAAGCCTTCCATCAAGGAACTGAATTCAGGCCTACAGACCAGTTGATTGCTCTAACATCTGTAGTTATGAAAACTTTTGAAAGGCTAAAGTGATGTACCATTTGAAAACCATCACTGGCGGATCAAATTGTTAATCTCTTTGGACGCGATTTGCATACCTTGGAGCAAATAGATGCGACAGATGATGCTGTTAATATGGTTTCTGCACTATATCCTACAGCATCTGGAATCGCCAAAGACCTCTGCAAGGGTCCTCTTTGTTGACCTTTGTAGTTCAGCATTCAATACCTACTACTAGACCGATATCTTCTAACCAAACTAAATCTAGCTAAAGCAGTACCTGGGCATATTTGTAAGTGGATCACAAGCTTCCTAACAGATAGGAAACAGCAGGTGAAGCTAGGAAAAATTACATCAGACACCTGTAAATGAGCACAGGGGCCCCCCAAGGCTGTGTACTTTCACCACTTCTCTTCTCTCTGTATACCAATGACTGCATCTCAAACGATCCATCTGTTAAAATACTGAAATTTGCAGATGATACAACAGTGATTGGTCTCATTCGAGACAACGATGAAACCGCATACAGACGGGAGGTTGAACAACTAGCCTCGTGGTGCCACTGGAACAATCTAGAACTGAACACACTTAAAACCGTAGAAATGGTGGTAGATTTCAGGAGAAACCCTCCCATCCTACCTCCTCTCACAATACTAGACAACACAGTATCAACAGTAGAGACCTTTAAATTTCTAGGCTCCATCATATCTCATGACCTAAAATGGACACCTAATATCAAAAATGTCATTAAAAAGCACAACAAAGAATGTTCTTTCTGCGCCAACTCAAAGCTGCCCAAGGAGCTGCTGATACAGTTCTACAGAGGAATCATTGAGTCTGTCATCTGCACCTCTATAACTGTGTGGTTTGGTTCTGCAACCCAACAAGATCGACACAGACTTCAGAGAATAATCAGAACTGCAGAAAAAACAATTGCTGCTAACCTGCCTTCCATTGAGGACCTGTATACTGCACGGGTCAAAAAAAGGGCTGTGAAAATATTTACTGACCCCTCGATCCTGGACATAAACTGTTTCAACTCTTACCCTCTAAACGATACGCTACAGAGCACTGCACACCAAGACAACTAGACATAAGAACAGTTTTTTCCCGAATGCCATCACTCTGTTAAACAAATAATTCCCTCGATAATGTCAAACTATTTATTATATATTTATTATATAATTACTGCACTACTTTTTTCATCATTCCTATTACCCATCTCCTCCCAATTATGACTGTATGACTATAGCCTGTGCTGACATTTCATTTTATTTTATGATTTTACATTTTATGTTTTTATTACTATTGATTGTTTCCTGATTGCTTACTAGACCTATATGACAATCATTAAGTGCTGTACCTTATGATTCTTGACAAATGTATTTTCTTTTATGTACACTGAGAGCATATGCACCGGAGACAAATTCCTTGTGTGTCCAATCACACTTGGCCAATAAAGATTCTATTCTAAGTGGGTAGGTGGGGAGACCCTTCTGGTGATCCCTTCTGCTGCCAAGGTGAAGTGGGAGTGGGCTCGTGGGAGGGCTTTTTCTGTGGTAGGCCCCAAGCTGTGGAGTAGCCTCCCGGCAGAAATTCACCAGGTGCCGACACTTTATGGATTTTGGCGCCTGGTTAAAACCTTCTTCTTTACCCAGGCCTTCAATGTGTGACCTCCAGGGTCCCCTGCATAGATGGGGGGGGGGAGGGGGGCTTTTTAATGATGTGTTTACTATTTTAAAGGATGTTTTATGGTGGTTTTTAATGTTTATGTTTTTGTGTTTTAAGGATTGTATGTTTTAATGGGACTTTTAACCCCATTATGTAAGCTGACCTGGGACTTCAGTGTATAGCTGGGTATAAATGGAATAAATAAATATAAGTGAGAGTTGGGTTTTCCTAATTCCCCTTTTCATACCAGTTCTCCAAATCTCTGTCTCTTGCTGCTCTTGAGGGGCTCCCATTCCGCAGTAGCAGGCTGTTGGGGGGAGGGTGGGAAGTCATGGTGCTGTGCGTGGAAGACTTCCTGAGGACAGAAATGTTGGATGAGATTCATCATGGTGCCATGAGTCACTTCAGTATTTGCATTATAACTCAGTGACTCAGTACCTAGTGGTACAATATGCCAGGAATTCAGTATACAGAGTTCCCAGGATTTTTAAAAATTCACCAAGCACACAAGGGCTAGATGGCCTATGTTCTTTTCCTAATCTAAACTTGGTCTAGTTTGCCACATTTTAAAAACAAGTTTTCACAATAGGGCCAATATTGCTCTTCCAGGGTCATTTTTAGTTGAGGAAATTATTACAGGGAATTACTTTTCCCTCATGCTATCGTCCTGATCCAAACAAGGCTCCCACATGCCTGGTGAGCTTTTAGAACATTCTGGAAGCTCCATACATGAAATTTTTAATGCAGGGGTACCCAACCTTTTTGAGCCTGTAGGCACTTCTGGAATTCTGACACAATAGAGTGGGCACGACCACAAAATGGCTGCCAATGTAGGATTAGCCACAAACATAGAAGAAACACAACTGCAGGAGAGAAGAGTGGTACTTAAAATGTACTGGGAAAGAGAGGTAAGAAAGAATAAAACAAACACTGCAGAGGCAGCTGTCACTGAAACAGTTTTATTGTAATCTGCATGGACAATTTAATCTTCAGTGGAAAATTAGATATTCTGCTGGACATGAGCCCTACCTGGCCTCACTCACTTACTAAAAATCCTTGGGGGCACTAGAAAATGTTTCAGCAGGCACCATTGGCACCAATGGGGAGGAAGTTGAGAACCCATGTTCTAGCTTATCACACAGTTCAGACTGTTATCATCTTATCATCTGCTTTCAGTTAAGGAAGGCAAATTTACTTCAGTGGGTTCAGACATTGTTAACTCTGCTCAACATTTAGTTGTTATTCTCAGGTATGTACCATGGAATTCAGCAGTGCTGTCTCCCTCAAAAATGTATAAAAGGTTTTAATATAAATTCAATTATTGTACTGTTTCCCTTTTAGCTGGGTTATGTGTTAGCTTCGAAACCATTTGCCTGCAAGATATTTATTCAGAAAATGCCATTTGTACTATGCATCTATGCAAATTAGTATTTCTGCATTTGAGTGTACCTGTGTTGAGTTTCAGTACTTGACTGTCTTGGACAGGTACAACTCAGACTTTAGGTATATTTTATTTTTCATCTGACTGATTCAAGAAACTTGCTTTTATGAAATGGGTTTATGTCATATATGTATTAAATTATAACAGACGGTATGAGGCCAGAAAAATTAAAGTGAGAACATGGGACACAGTGATGTGTGTGCTGTGCTGCTACTTCTGGGGAAATCTACGGTTTTATCATAGAATTTCTGGTGATTCCTAGAGCTACTCTACATAACTTCTGGGTTTTCCCTGGAAGTAACGATGTGGCACACACAATACTGACATTTACAAATATTTTTATTCTGCTGCTACTCTGAGCAGGAGGCCTGGCTGCCTGAGAGGAAAGAAAAATGTACTTAGTGCAGTTGTTTGCACAAGCAGGTGCACAACACCTTCAGTAACATGTTGCACTTCGATATAATTGTGAATGGAATAACAGTGTGAAGATAGAGTAATGGAATGTGCAACAGATGACTTACATGATTTCATTCATTTTGTTTTGAAACTGTATTGAGGAAATTATGTATAGCTACCGCAAATGCAGAAAGGATAATAGGGGAGGGATACAATCACTTTCACTTAATACAAGTAAATAGCAAGGATTAGTTTTACCAGTTCCACTTGTGGGAGGATTCTTGGGCAAATAGAAAACTTCTGTAGGATCCAGTCCCACAGTTAGTTTAATTAAACCATGATTTTGTGTGACACCTGAACAGAGCTAGTGGGACTTATACCTGGAAGCTATGCAAAATATATAAGATAGGCATCACTGGCTATTGCAAGAATTGTGATAAATCAAAAGGGAATTATTACACCACATTTGTAGGAGTCGGTAAAGCCATAGTTAAGGCCTGTTCATAAAACTTCACAGGCTATAAAGCACTTCATAATCAATAATGGTTTTTTTTAAATATATATTTTTTAAATGATGCCTCAGAAATAGGCATCCAGCATTCCAAAGACATATGGGGAAGGGTCTAGTAATGTCACATAGAATATTGATACTAATGGTACTTCCACACGCCAATAGGATGTTCTATATGGTATCTGTAAACATGTGTCACAGGAATGTGAAGAGAGGACTATCACATGCTTAAAAAAATACATGGAGATGAACTATATACTAAATATAAAATGTAATTGAGCTATTAGTTCCAGATTGTTGCCTCCCATTTCCTATTTACTGTAGCAAGCCTGCATGGAAACTGTAGATGAAGCTTAAACGTGTAGGCTAGCTGATAGTCTGGAGATTTTAAACTGTTGCCCTGTAACCCTGAAAAATGAGACCCGCAACCTGCACTTTGCATCTCAGAAGTACACTGAATTAGTGTGACAAGTAGAAAAGATGGCTTCGGGGAGGCTGTTGTAAACTGGGCCTAGTTTACAACCGCAAAGATGTTGAACATGAACAGCCAGTTCAACCAAGACGAAACAGACTGGGAAGTGAAGGTTGTTACAACAAAACTAATGCGCAGCAAACCCAGGAAGTAAATCAGAAAATAGACAAGGGGTGAGGATGTGTACTGTTTGATGGTTGCGGAGATCGAAAACATACTGTTCTATCTGGAAGTGAATTTTAAATTTCTTAACTTGCTGTAAATTGTGGGTGTGTGAGGGAATAAACATATATTACATCCAAAACATAGTTCTTCATTTTCTATTAGTAACTTTTGGATACATTCATAGGATTATAATCCTCATTTCCATCTCTTGTTTCCAAAGTCCGGAAGAAATAGCAAACTTTCATGTTTGATATCATGTCTTTTTGCTGGTGCTTCAGAGTTATAGTTGATCAGTGGGACTTCCTTGTGCAAACTGTGTGATGATTAGCGTTAAAATTGGTAGAGTCTTTTAGTGGCTTCTAACCAGTGAAAGTTAATCAGAATGAAAACTTATTGTAAGGAATGTTGTCAGTCACAAATAACCTGTTCCTCTAGTTCCAATGGAATGTAATCAAGACTTTTAGCTGTTAGGAAATACTGGACCTTTACACACAATCAAAATAAAACGTTTTGAGGCAGCAAATAAAATGTTTCCTCCAAGGAGTTTTCCATAACTTTCCCCCAAAACATTTTATTTCCAGCCTCAAAACACTTTAAAGACATCCTCTATTTTAGACTACCTCCGCACATGCAGAATAATGCACTTTCAAACTGCTTTCAATGCTCTTTGAAGCTGTGCGGAATAGCAAAATCCACTTGCAAACAGTTGTGAACGTGGTTTGAAACGCATTATTCTGCATGTGTGGAAGGGGCCTTAGTGATTCTTTTGTTGAAACATTTTCAAAATGTTTTGACTTGCTGTGCGTATCTCTTCAAAACATTTTCCATGTCTCTCTGCTTTCCCTGGACTTTTTCCTTGGCATCATTTTCTGAGCTCAGTCCATTGGCTTGCCTGTTCATTTTCAATATTTTTTGGGGGGTGGGGTGTCAAATTTTTGAAGACTCATGTGCACAACCTAAGAAAATCGCAGCACAAAGCTTTGAAACAACGTTGCGTTGAATCCACAGATAATGTTTAAAAAGGAATGATTACAAAATGGTGGCCAGGAATCATTTTGAGGAAGTGCGTGTGGACAAATGGGGGTGAGATCAAAAAAATTTAGCAAATGTTTTGCAAACATTTTCAGGGATTTGTGCAGAAAGGGTCACTGTCTTGTGTGATGGATGGATTTAACTTCCTGGGAAGCTCCCTAGAAGGCTTTGAAGGACAGGTACTGATTGCTCAAGAGCCATTTAGGCTTGTCTTTGACTGACAGTAGCAGAGGAGGAAGCTACAATTCAACCTATAATTTTCCTTATCAGTTCTGGGGTCAAAGGAGGATAAGAATCAGGTCAGCAGAATAGGAGGCTGGAAGTACAGCAGTCACCTCTGTGTCCTCACACCTTGGAGAAGAGAAAGAAGCCATGGCTCATGGGTAATCAGAGGCAGCCATTGTCCTTTCACCCATGCCACCCTCTTCAAGATGAAGGAGGAGGGAACTAGACTCACTAGTGCCTCTTTGTCTCAAGAGGTCACCATATCAGTGCATCCTCACTTCAAGTCACCATGGCCTGGTAGTCTTACAAAATCAGGCTGAACATGTATTGCTGAATCTTACTTAGAATCCTTACACAAATTAATTTAGTGTAAGGTAATTAATCCTCTGCTCACCACATTGGGCATTAGATTATATTGCAAAATTCAGGGCCAAAATAGTTGTTGCACAAGCTAGCTTTAAATACATCCTTCATAAAAGCCTTGCATACAGTTAGAGCACACAGTTTTGATATGAATTTATTTGGCTACCATGAAGAAGTGCCACACTGTAATGATATCAATTTTTCACTGAGAATGGACTCTACAATCACAACCCCTCCTCCTTCCAATCCTATACATATCAAGCCGAGGGGCGAGGCCAACCCACTATCTTTCATTTATTTATTTCCAAGCATAATCCCTCTTAGGACTCCTTGATGTGTGTTTTTTTTTTAAGAAGAGCTTCTACATACATAATGAAAGTTGTAGATTATCTGCCAGAAGGGGAAAGCCACTGAGCCCGACAACAATCTTCAAACGCATACAGAGCCACAACAGTTAAATCTCAAAGCCACTGAGAAATTGGTTGGAGGCTCGGGAGGAAGGGGGTGGGGTGGGGAGTATGGTTCCAGAGTATAATCCAAGCAATACACTATGTTCTTTTTGCAAAAGGTTGTGAGGTCTTGGCCTAATAAGCATAATCTCATTACACTGCAAATAAAAGTTTCCTATTTATCTCCAGATTTCAAATGAATCTAATAAGGCTTATGATACAGTCACCCAATACCCTAATCATATTTCTGCCTATCTAAAAGCAATCAGTAATTGTGTTATAGCAGAACGTGCTGACAATACCTCTGACACAGAAAGGAGAATGAGAGCCCAGCTGTACTAATTAAATTAAATGCTAGGCTGATGGAATACATTTGCCGAAGCTTGGAGAGTATGGGTGCAGAATTAATAAGCATTACAGCTTAGAGCAAGAGATGATATCATAATGGATGCAAGGTTTTGATGTGGAGAGCCTCATTCAGATTCAATGTACCATAATGTACGGATGTGACAGCTGCTTAGAGAGGTGCAGAACCTTGAACAAAGTAGACAGGAACTTTCTCTCCCCTCCCCTCTTTTTTATTTATTTTTGTCGCTTTATTTCTCGGTTAGGAACAGTATATTTTTTAACATTACACCCTCAGCTTTGGAAATGCCAAGTCAGTGCAGGGAAAGCCCCTGCAGTTTGAACTGGTTAGCATCCTATTTATTACTCTGGATTAGTCTCCCCCTACCCTTTTAATGTATGGGATTTTGCATGGCAAAAGATCCTTCTCTTTTTGTATGTTAAACAACAACAGCAATTGTAATTGTCAGGATGGGATTATTAGGATTATCACAATGGTTTCAACTTCCTCTGCTTCATGTACTTATATGTTCAAAGATGCAATTCAATGCAACCTTACCTGTGAGTAAGCCTGGGTAAATATGTATGGTATCAGGCTGCATATAGTGACCATTAATTTCACGAAAGGAGCAATACTAAACAGATCTACTCAGGAGTCCCATTTTATTCAGTGGGGATTACTCTCAGGAATGCATGTTTAGGATTGCAGTCAGAGTCCAAATCTGCCTGTATCTACTAAGAAGTCCCATTGTGTTAAATGAAACTGCTCCCAAGTAATTGCATTGTAATCAGAGTTAAATTAGATGTGATGGGAGCATCCACATGTATTTACTGTCTGCCCATTCATGGGGAATGGGAGGGGAGGTTTTTTTTCTGTTTTGACAGGAAGTAGAGGGCCTTGGTGAAGAGAACAAAACCTTGCCCCCCCCACCCACCTTCCTGCACTCTGCTCAGTTGCTTGAAGCATTCGATTTCCTTGTAGACTGATAACAAAAATGAGCAGGGCTGAACGGAAACTGCATTGGGTGTAGTAAGGAGGGAGTAGGGCTAGTTCCACATGCACACATGCTTCATTTTCAGGTAAAAATGGAGTTTCCTACACTTGACACATTAATGGATGAACCTGTGAATAACTGCTAGAGGAATCCCTGATCACAGCTAGTTTGGGCCCTGACTGAGTTGCTGTTTTTCTAGCACAGTGTAGCTTGCTGGCTCCTTCCTGTTTTATTTTAAACACCGGATAGTCTTGATGAAATAGCATATAATGTTGCTGGTAATTAGATCTGGCCCAAGGGGTTTTGGTACCCTAGGGAAAAGATAACTCCCTCCCCATACATGTTCGTAAAGAGAAAAATTAGAAGTGCAAGATTTTACTTTTTTTATTTACAAATAATAATATATTAATATAAAAACCCAAGCAACATAAATTCATTTCTGCCTAATTTTGAACTCCATGTAGCCTTGCGCCTTAGTCCAGCTTGCCTATAGGGTCACGCTTTTCACCACATGAAAATGATTTACTAGAGAACTGGTGTAGCTTAAAGGGGAAGCAACTGAGCTTATGAATCAAGATGCCTCCGGTTTGAATTTCATCTCTGTCATGAACTCACTGGGTGGGCTACAGCAAGTCACTGTCTCTTAGCCTCCGCTCTCCACCTGAAACGTAAACTAGTAATGCTGATCTAGCTTACAGGACTGTTGTAAGGATTGTGACCTGTTAATGTATATGAAGAGCTCTGGACATTTTAAAGTGCTATATATGATCTATTACATTACCTTAATAACTTTATGCAAGAAACACACTATAACAAAGTAACCACAACATATTTCAGCGGAACTCACTTTCCCCTTAAGGGCCCTTAAGCAGGCTTTCTGGTCTGCTCTGCCCGTGCAAGTCTGTTTTGTCAAGTATCTGAATTTCTGAGCCAGTACCAAGGTGGTGTGTAGGATGCAGAAAAGAAAGACTGAAATGGTGGGGTGGGGAAAAGACCGCAATGCCTGTCCATGAGGAGGACTGGATGCAAAATACAGTTGTCCCTTCCACACTGTGGTGGTTAGGGGTGCAGGCCCCCCTGCGATCTGGAAAACTGCATGAAACTTGAGACACAAAGATCACCACGAGATGTCACGTGAGAGCTTGGCATAAACGCATGCTTCAAATCGCGGTTCTTTTGCTACAAGTTTAATTTTAAGAAAAAGATTGTGTAGCTGTTCATTAATTTTTTTAAACAGTTGTGCCATTAAAATTCCCATTTACGATACTGTCTCATGCCGACCCGGGATATACCGAAACCGCGATCGGGAAAGTTGCAATATGGAAGGAACGAATGTCTATCACTTGCCAACATTATTTAGATTTCTCCCCATGTTCACTAGCAAAGCCCACAAAAGAGAAACAAAAACAGTCAAAATACAATAAAAGTTCAACTGCACCTTCTTGCACAACAACCAACCAGTATAGATTCATTTAAACACATGATTATTACGTAGGATTAATATTACTGTAATTATGCAATACAGAGTTTTAAAAGTATACATGGACAGTGTAAAAATTGATTCTGTAAGTTTTTTCTGGGTTACAATCCCTGCTTCTGCCTCTTGCCCTCGGCCCATGTGGCATAAGAATCAAGGAAAACCAAGTGAGGGGCTAGATTGAGGGTTGGAAAAAGAACAGCTCTCCCATGTTATTTTAGCCTGGAGTATTTTAAGAAGAACGAAAATGATTTTTTTTCAATGACTGGGTAATCATATTAAACGTTTCATATTGGTAGCGTTCCCCTTCCCCTAGCCACCCGCCCCAACCTCGCATTCAGACTTCAGTCCCAAATGAAAGGGCCATCAGCGTGCTTCCCATCTGACCAGCTCAGCTCAGCTCATGCCAACGCAGCGCAATTTCTTGTTCATAAATTAGCAGGACTATCTTATGAGCCGCAGCATCAAAGCAGCTGTGCCAACTGAGCCAGGAAGGCCAGCCAGGATTCATTATCATGAGAATTTTGACAGGATATTAAATTTACTAATCCTGAACTTTCCAGACTGACCCTTAACTCACCAGCAGACAATACTGACAGTGCCTCACCCCATACAAAAGCACATTCTCACATTTCTCTCTCAATGATCTGTGCAGGTTTTTCTCTCTTATGCACACGCATTTACTTACACACACACACACACCCACACACCCATTCCAGCCCGGGAATGGCAAGAAATGATGTGCTTCCCTCATTCCCCACATCTTTTGCCTTTTCACTCCATGTCTATTTTAATCCTGAGTGCTAATTGTTTATTTATTCTTTGCTCCCTGCACTCTGATTTATGGGTATGTGATCACTTTATTGTTTAAAACACAGAAAGGGGGCGGGAAAATGCCCAGTGAGATTTGTGAGATTTTAACAGCCCCCCCCCCTTTCCATCTAAATCTCTCTCTTCCTTTTTCAGCTTCCCTGTCAAGTCAACTGGAGATGGGGAATGGTACCATTATAGCCCAATCTTATCAGATCTTGGAAGCTAAGCAGGGACGGTACTTGGTAGGAGATGACTGATCAGAGGTTGAGCAAGGGCAAACTGCACCCAGAGAGCGCGCACTCTGCGCCACTGCCGCAACACCACCTGCCCCTGCCCCAGAATGCCCCCGCGACGACCCGGCCATGCCTCTGCTGCTGCTCTGCCCGGGGCATCGTGCCCCCCGTCCTGTGGGCGCTACGCCACTGCGACCACCAAGGAAGACTTTGTAGAGGAAGGCAATGACAGACCACCTCTGCTTAATCAGTTGTCTTGAAAACTCCTTACTGGGGTAGGTATAAGTTAGCTGTGACTTGTTGGAACATTATACACACACATCAAGTCAGTCACGCTATGGATAGTCTTGTCTCATGCAAACTATGAAACGACCACTTTCCATAATGAAAAAACGCCTTGGGTGTGGGAACCATTTTTAGTGATGGGTGGGAGGCTGCTTCACCCTTTCCGCTATCAAGGCCTAAGAGGGAGACTGCACAAAATTCACAAGACCCACCAGTGGATCTCCAGAGTATTATCTTTTTATTCAAGCTTCTGATTATTGATCAGTGCAGAGGTGCTGGAGGGGAGAGGGGTTAACCATTTTTTCCTTCTCTCCCTCCAGCCACTACTTGCCGCACTTGGAAAACAAATGACATATTTTAAACGGTGACGAATACTATAGGCTTTCTCTACCAATACGCTGTGCCATAAGTGGACCAATTTGTCTCTCCCTCTGCTTCCCTAAACAGCAGTGATTTATGGCTGCCCTTCACACAACAAAACACAAATCACTGCGACTTTAAACATGAGATGTTGCGCTGCTTAATTTGATCTATGAGATCTCTTCTCAGTGCCTTGGCCCAGCCTCGGTTTGGTCCTCTTCCGAGTTCTGCCTTGGGCCTTTCACGCTAAACATGTGAAACATACCAGCTTACTCTGTGAAATTCAGGGTTTAAAATATTCCAGCCCACTTGCTAACTTGGAAGAGGGAAAGATCTGCTGATACCTCTGTGCCAATTAAGTTGATGAAAACAAACGATTGCCTGTGATACTCCGCAGATAAATCTGACCATTAAATCACGATTTAACACACCCAGGCAGCAGGGGCTGCTGACAACCTCTCAAGCTTGTAATCTCATTTAACTCCCCTCCTGTCAGGAGCAAGCCCAGCCCCTCTGGCATAATGCAAGCCAAATTAGACTCGACATGGCAACCAGAGAAACAAAAACCTCTTTAGCTTAAAAGTCAAGCCACAGTGGGTAACCCTGACCTTCCGTGCTTTCCCTTCCACAGCCTCTGGGCCTCTGTCTAACCGCAAGATGTCTCTCACCTCCTGGAGAAGAGCATGTGATGATGATGATGATGAGCCACTGTCTAACC
Organism: Sphaerodactylus townsendi; assembly: GCF_021028975.2. Taxonomy (NCBI): domain Eukaryota; kingdom Metazoa; phylum Chordata; class Lepidosauria; order Squamata; family Sphaerodactylidae; genus Sphaerodactylus; species Sphaerodactylus townsendi. The sequence goes on from NC_059428.1 coordinate 102,960,004, forward strand.
ATAAAATGTCTCTCATCTGCTGGAGAAGAGCATGTGATGATGATGGTTTTTGCAGGCAGCGGAAGAAAATGCCACCTGTGCTGCTTTTTTGTTTCTTAGACACACACACACACACAGGCGTCCCTTTAGTAATAAAACATGAGCCCTGAGGGCTTTCTTCAAACTGCTTTGGCTCAATATTCCCCTCTGCCCGCAGCGCTCTGGGCCTGAGAAGCTAGGGGGCATCGCTGCTGGACCCCCCGAGCCTCCCACTCCCCGCTTGAGCCGCCGTGCATTTGCAATGAGGCTCCTTTGGTGCGCTGCCTGCAGCCTTCAAAGCCCCCCTTCCCGGGACTGTCATTTGGCGGAGTCGTCCTGACCGCTTCTAAGATCCCGCGAAACCTCTCCAGTGCAACAGCCCCGCACCAGCTCTGCCGGCGCTTCTGCGCAGAGTATCCACGCCTGCCTAAGAAGACGGCAAAGGAAGAGACCCAGCCCGGGCAGCCATTTTTACGCGCAGCTAGTTGGCCTTGGCTGGGAGCGTAGCCTTTGCGCCCCGCGCCCGAAACGCTTCGGAGGCAGACTGAAGCCGTTTCCCTCTCTATCCGGACCCCACGATTTCACGCGGGTCAGTCAGAGAGGCTCCCAAAACAACGGCCAACCCGGGTTTGCACTCACGCCCCATAAGCACAACCCGACAACTTCGGCAAAGTTCAACTCCCGCGCCGGCGAAAGACCCTCGTTGCACACCTCCAGTCGCGCGCAATGTGGGATTCATCGCGCTCCCCACAATATGTTCGGCTTGAATCCGAGCCTCATGGCAGCACCGTTGCCCTGCCGCCTGCATTTGCCCCGGGTGGATCAGCTAACAACTCCGCGCCAAAAGTCCTTTGCAAAGGTTGGAGGGAAAGAGTGCTCGCCCCCACCCCCCGCGCGTCTCGCAAACTTCCCTTACAGTCATATTACAACAACGAAAGGAAGGAACAGCAAACTTAGTCAAGAAATGAAAAGAGACCCAAAGGTCATGGATGGAAAGGGTGGGGGGGGAGTTCTGGTTGCAGCTGAAAACTTTCTTGCTTTCCTCCTCCCTCTAAACTCCCCTGTCTGCCCACAGAAGAGCAGGCGCCTTGTGTCTCCAGCGTGGTCCAGATCTTTCTGATAGGATCCCACGTTCCCAGGGAGACACTGCAGTAGGAAAAAAAAAATCCCCCCCCCCCCGAATTTTGAGCAGACTGAACACTTGGGAAAGGGGAGGGAAAGAGAGGTGGGGAGGAAGAGGTCAAAGAAGGAAATTCAAGCTCATTACCTGCACACATATCTTTTCAAGGCTCCCGATGCAGACCTCTTGGGGCTGAAGATCAACTCAATTTTTTTTTGAAGCACTCCTTTTAATTTTGTAAAAAGAAAGAAAAAAAAGAAAGGGGGGGCTTTAATCTTAGTTGATCAACATTTTTTCCCCTTAGCTGGAAAAAAAGCCCCACAGCATAAATGTTTAGTGCAACTTCTCCAGTGCGTAGTGGTACCAAGCCCAGCCTGCCCAAGGCTCTTTAGCAATGGAGTGGTTTATTTAATTTGTCAGTATAATAGAAGCAGCTGAATGAGAGACAGAGAATGCAGTGTGGTATAAAAGAAACAAAGGCTAAAAGTACCACTATTTTGATTCCCTTTTAAAAATTACTTCCAAAGTGTGGTATCTATTGTGAAGAATAATGCTGAACAAAGCACAGTGTCTTGGCAATATTCACAGAGCTCATTCACACAGCCGGTTCTGTCTGTACATTCAGAGGTAGAATACACTTATAAATGATGCATTGGAAGGACTATGGTTTCCATTGTGTTCCCAGTGTAAACAAAAAGACAGACAGAAGCTGAATGGCATATGGGCAATGAGGCTGCACTTTATTCAGCCATTCCAAAAGTATTGTGAAGGTAAAATATAATGCTTCCCCCCCCCCACTTCAAAATCAGGGGAAACCAGCTCTTAAACAAAAGTTCACTCAAACAGAGGTTTGAATTTTTGCACACCAAGATGTTTCATACAAACAGTTGTGTTTTTTTAAAAAAAAGCAGGAAACAAAGTGCATATCTGAACAACAAAATTGCAATTTTTTAAGTTAGGTGAAAACCTGGGATGAAGGCAAGAGATTATTCTCACGGTAATGTAGTAACTGGATGTCAGAGGAATGGACTTGGGAACTGGCAGACGTTCACAGGCCACTGACTTTATTCTGCATGATTTGTTCAGTAAAATATTCAGCTTCCCTTGCAGCTCACAGAAGGCCAGTCTGGACCCTACCACTGACACTGGGTAACTACTCCTGGGTAACTACTGGTTTGCTCAGTGATTATAACTCCCACTTCACACTGTGCATGTGCTAGAAGCAAACTCTTGCCTTTATGGTATTGAAAAAAAACCCTCACATCTCTGAAGAACCTTCTCTGTCGTCACTTAGCTTTATACTTGCAGTAACCCTCGGGACAACCTCTCTTTGATCTTCGTGACCTTTGTATCATTCGCATCGCAACCTTGCCAATAGTAGTCACCATCATCAAACCACTTTAAAACCTGGGTTCCAAAAGAGGAATAATTTGAGCGAGGCTAAGCAAATGTCACATGTGCCTATATATTAGTATATATATATTACGTGTCCTGATTACGGATTTATTTTGGGGGTTACTGCATTTTTGTGACTTTTAACATACAACATTGTAAAGGTGTGCCACCTTCATTAATAGATCCCCTGACTGGTAACTTGCTAGGAAGCTTGCTCTTAAATTTGGAATCTTTCTCCCTCAGACACAGAAACCGAGCAGTCCTATTTAACTAATATGGGAATTTCACTGTGTATTAATTAGGAAACTTCAGAATGAAGCAGTAGTGGAACACATATTATTGAGAGCATTTTTCCCCCTACAGTGTGGCTGATTGCATCTGGAAAGCTTTTCACTTGCAACAGCTCTCTGTGTATCTGATTAATTTTCACCACCACAATGGAACCATTTCCCATCCCTCCTCAAATCTGCAATGGCAAAGCAGAGAGAGCGCCTGGCAGAAGCAGCCTACTGCTAGGTAAAGAGAGGTTGCTGTTGAAGATGGCACATATAATGTACCATTAAGTTGGGAGACAGAAAATCTGACCCAGAACTCAAATCACTGAGAAGTTCTTTGATCAAAATTCAGCAAAGAGGAGATTTTCATACAGCTGCCATGCTTTTCAATATGGCAGGCTCAGGAGAACTTTCCATGGGTCATGCCTCCGTGCTGATTAGTTCTGAGTGGATGTAGGGGGAAAGCATGAAGATTAGGCACTGGACTGGAGGACAAAGTAACCAAAATAAAATGTGATGAGAGGACTGCTCTGGATATAACTTTACTATTCACTAATAAATAGCAATGCAAGGCTGTGATCAAAATAACCGGGGCTGCTAAGTAAAATGTGGCGTGTTAAAACCCTCTGGATGAAGTCTGAAGAAAATTTGTATCGTAAAAATAATATATATGAAATAGATGTTAACTTGGGCATCAGGTAATGGGCTATAATGTCTTCCATGAGTGTACTTAGAGACTAGTGGTGGCCAGTAGGACCAGTGGTTTAGCTAATTCTGATCACCACGGTAATTGTTCAGGCAGTAATACTGGTGAGAGGGATGGATTAGAAGAATGGAATGATACTGTCAGAATGCTCACAAACCCCTTCTCTCCATGTTGGAACCTGTCTCTGCAGACTTGATGTTTCACATGGTATATAACCCATAGATGTGGATGAGGCTCCTAAAATTAAGACTGAAAGGACAGTAACAAATAGACTCAGTGATGTAGAGAATTTGGCTTCACCAACAGTACTTCAGAGGTTCAGTCAACAAGGTTGCTCAAATTTCAGCCTTGGTTTTTACACTTAGTGCAGGTGCTTCACTTACTGTTCAGAGGACAACCTTAGAACATAAGAACATAAGAACAAGCCAGCTGGATCAGACCAAAGTCCATCTAGTCCAGCTCTCTGCTACTCGCAGTGGCCCACCAGGTGCCTTTGGGAGCTCACATGCAGGATGTGAACGCAATGGCCTTCTGCGGCTGTTGCTCCCAATCACCTGGTCTGTTAAGGCATTTGCAATCTCAGATCAAAGAGGATCAAGATTGGTAGCCATAAATCGACTTCTCCTCCATAAATCTGTCCAAGCCCCTTTTAAAGCTATCCAGGTTAGTGGCCATCACCACCTCCTGTGGCAGCATATTCCAAACACCAATCACACGTTAGTGAAGAAGTGTTTCCCTTTTATTAGATCCTAATTCTTCCCCCCAGCATTTTCAATGAGATGCCCCCTGGTTCTAGTATTGTGAGAAAGAGAGAAAAATTTCTCTCTGTCAACATTTTCACCCCATGCATAATTTTATAGACTTCAATCATTATCCCCCCTCAGCCTCCTCTCCAAACTAAAGAAGATCCCAAACGCTGCAGCCTCTCCTCATAGGGAAGGTGCTCCAGTCCCTCAATCATCCTTGTTGCCCTTCTCTGCATCTCTTTTTCTATCTCCTCAAATATCCTTTTTTTGAGATGCAAGTGACCAGAACTGGACACAGTACTCCCAGAATGCTGGGGTCATGCATCTCACTGCTTTATATAAGGGCATGACAATCTTTGCAGTTTTAATTATCAATTCCTTTTCTAATGATCCCCAGCATAGAGTTTGCCTTTTTCACAGCTGCAAGCCATGCATTGAGTTGACATTCCCATGGAACTATCAACTAAGACTTAAATCCCTTTCCTGGTCTGTGACTGGATAGCACTGACCCCTCTGTAGCTTCTTTGTCATGGTGAAGTTTGGATTTTTTGCCCCTATGTGCATCATCACTTTACATTTTGCTACATTGAACTGCATTTGCCATTTCTTGAGCCCCACTCACCTAATTTATCAAGGATCCGCTTTGGAGCTCTTCAAGCAATCCTTTGTGGTTCTCACCAATCCCTACACATAATTTGGGTATCATCCTGCAAACTTGGCCACCACACGCTTACCCACCCCTATCACTTCCAGGTCATCATTTATGAATAGGATTTAAAGAGCACTGGTCCCAAAAGCGGATCCTTGGGGGACACCACACTCCCCGACATCTCTCCATTGTGAGAACTTCCCATTTACACCCACTCTTTGTTTCCTGTTTCTCAACCAGTTTTTAATCCATAGGGAGGACTTCCCCTCTTATTCCTTCATTGCTGAGTTTTCTCAACAGTCTCTGGTGAGGAACTTTGTCAAAAGCCTTTTGGAAATCCAAGTAGACAATGTCCACCGGTTCACCCCTGTCCACATGCCTGTTTACACCCTCAAAGAACTCTAATAAGTTTGTAAGACAGGATTTGCCTCTGCAAAATCTTAGTAGTAACAAACCTTGTTGGTCAACAAGTGAAGATTCAAGAGGGATCTGTACTCATCACTGATACTGTTGAGTATACCAATATGTTACACATGTTTGAATTCTCAGGTTGTATTTTGAGATGCTCCTAAGAGTATTTTCAGTGTTAATACGTATGTACGTACATGTATATATGTACGTACCTATGTACTAACACTGAAAATACTCTTAGGAGCACCTCAAAATACAACCTGAGAATTCAAACATGTGTAGCATATTGGTATACATATATGGTTGTGGCATCACTCTACTATACTTTAGAGCTCTGCTTTTTCAGTTCACTCTATATGCAATTGCCCTGGATAATAGTTCAGAAGCTGCCATTGGTATAGGGCAGAGACGCCACCTTCTAATGGTGGGTCATAAAGAGAACATTATGCAACACTGGATTGTGCTGGGTCTACACAACAGTTCAAGGTATTAAGAACAATTGGAGGTGCTTTAGCTTTTAAACCCTAAACCACTCTATGTTAGAAGTCTCTCATTAAAATCTCTATAACAAGTCAAAGAGGCCTCCCTGTGATGGCCTGTGGAAAGTTCAAGGAAGAGAATAACTGGAGATGCATTTTTCAGTGTATACTGCTTTGAGTCCCCAGAGAATGATGATGTGTATATTGTGAAAAGGTTATGATTTAAAAAAGGGGGGGGGGATATTTGGAGGCAGCCATAATCTTTTTTTCTTGTTAGATTTGTTTCCAATATATATATTATCTGTTCTTAATATAAGCTAAAATGGATGTCATGGTTTTCAATTATTATTTGCCTCAAGTCGTCAGAAAATGGAAAGCATTAAAGAGAAAGCAGTAAACATTCATTGCAACCACAAATTAAGCCTTAAAAAGAGGCTAATAGAGTGATGGCATTATAACATGTAGGTGGCAGGGGAGAGGAATCTTAGGAGGAGAGAAGAAATGATGAGACATTTTATTCCAGTCCAAAGTTCCCTTTAGGGATAATGTAACCTCTTTTAGTGTTGACCTGATCAGCCCCCACCCCTTCATCCCCCTCCCCAGTAAGTGATGCTCAAATATCCTCAGTGTACTGTGCCTCCTAAATGAAGATGGACATAGTCTTCATCAGACTAATTTTTTCACAGGGGGCGGATGGAGGTATTGTTTGAAATTTTATTATAAGGAAACATTCCTGGAGGAATCATGGGAGATAATTTAGAAATCTCTCCCATATCCACATCTCTCATTCTTGAATTTATACAGTGGTCACAACTGGATGCAATAAATAAATTATTCTGAGCTGCATTTTCCCCTCTTAATGAAAATGAGAATCCCATAGAAGGTAAGAAAAATTGGGACAAAGGCTGAAGAACAACTGCTGTGCACGTTCATATCCTGAAAACCCTTTCCCTTAGGATACCACTTTAGGTATCTGACAAAACAGGATATGACTGGCACTAATGCGTTAGTAACAATGCTACTCTGAGCACAGTCATAATTTTTTGAGGGACAAACTAGATGTGACATCACCCTTGTGGTAGCCATGGGCAGGGACAAGGGCACCCCAGCCTGACATGCTGCAAGCCCAATCAGGTTCATTTCCTTATAGCATTTTAAAATGACTTTAAAATTGTGGCGCCAGTCCCCTGTGTTGGATTTGACGCAATACACTGGCAGCTGGCTACCCTTCTGGAATTTTCTGTGTAAATCTGTTCCATGGAAATATACCCATTATTTCAATAGAACTTACTTCTAATTCAGTATGTTTAGGTTCCTATTGTAAGACAGTTTGAGAAGTTCAGAAGATGTATCTATTTCCTCTTCAAGGTTACATCATCTGCCCAGATAATCTGGCGTTTGAAATAACTTCACACTTAATCCATGACAATTTGATCTCCTAAGGTTAATTGATTATTGCTACTACTATACTGCCAGGAAAGATCAGAGTGCTTACATCTTTTCATTAATCCTCTCTGTTCAGGGAGAAGAATGAAATGAAGGGTCTGGTGGCTGGTTTTGACTATTTTGAAGTCTATCTTCTTCCCCTAAAAGTTGCCGTTACATTTTAATGGTTTTTCTCATCGGAGATGTAGCATCTTATAACCGTGAATTTGTACGGCCGGTATCCCATTCAATTAAAAAAACCACTAAATAATATAAACGAAGGCAAGCACACTGTGATTATTAAGGAGGAAAAAGCAAAAGATCTATCTAAATCTGTGGAAAAAGAAACACACAGCCCAGCAACAAACCAGAAATCCCATCTCTTTCTTAAAACCGACATTCAGCATTTTTGCCTCAGTAAAAAGCCCGTCAGCGTTCGACAATGCCACTCAGGGGTGTTCTAGTAGAGATGAGCTTTATCAGCAATTGCATATTTGTTATTGACATCATTCTTTTCAGTGTCCCAGATGGCACAATGGGGGGATTAACCCGCATACAAGGCAGGGTGACAACTCAGTTGAAAAACAGAACCTGGTCAAATGTCACTTTTTGAAAGGAAAAAAAAAGAAACTGCTGCTGTAGAGAAACCCAAAAGCGTGGCTATGTTTGCTGGAAGCCTCTTTTTATTTTAAATGATCACCAGTGGTGTTTTTCACTGGGGAAACAAAAATAGTTTCTCATAAAAGAAAATCTGGAAATGAGAAAAGATAACATGTTTTTATTGTGTACTTGGTTTCCTTTTCTCTCATGTGGCAGCCTTCCATTATTGTAGAAGTTTCCTTTTTTTCCAAATAGAAAAAGGCCCAGCTAGTGAATTTATTGTTTATTGGCTCTTTCTCCAAAGAGGATAGAGTAGCATGCATAATACTTTAGCTTCCCAACAACAACCCTTTGAGGTAGTTTGGATAATGATGTGCTCAAAATATCCAGTTAGGATAGAACTAAGCATTACAACGAAGTAAGGCTGCATCTGAAAACTCCAACCCTCTTGGCCAACTTACCCATCTCTTGGGGTGGTTTTCTTATCACAGCCAAAGGCATGGCATGTAGATGAAAATACAGGCGTATACTTCCTGCTTTTACTATTGTAGCTGAACTTCTCTTCATATAATATATGGCTGTATTACATTTTCAGCAGGGTGCATTGCTCCCATTTTGGTCCAGCATGTTAGATATATATATATATTCCATAGTCCTTATTCAGAGGCCGAAAGGGAACGGCCTGAGGTTTATCAACAAGACAAAACTAGAGGAATACATTCAATTTAATCATGATCATTACAATCAATTATACCTGATATTACTGTCAACAGGTTCAGCTTGAATTGATTCTTAACTCGTGCCTCTTCAGGCAGGGGATGGCAAAGTCATCTGGAAACATCCAGAGCATTGAAATTAAAACATGTGTAAATTAAACACATGTGAAGTGCGCAATATGTGGCAAATTAGTACGGAAAATACTGTAAAAAACTGTGCATCTTCAGGGTTTGCCTGCACACCATGATTTGACAAGTATTATTGCTCTTTGTACAATTATTTAAACCCTGTAGGAATTCCCAGTGTCAGGGTATGTCAGTGTACTGTTATTAGACAAGTTTAATTAGGATCTACCCTGCTGCTCCTAACAAGTATTTAATTAACTTCCAGGCAGGGTAATTAGCTTTCAGATCATGGCTGATTTTCTGTCTCACCTTCTGTTGACACTTGGCCTCCAGTAAGGCAGCCTGCTTCACTGACAGTGTAATGGATAGTATCTTTGGGAAGCCTAATATCAGGTCTGACTAGTCTAATAAAAAAGATGAAGATAAAAGACAAAATAATGACTGTCAGGTCATGGTCTGAGAGTGCTACAAAAGGCCATAGATCAGACAGGCAGACACAAAAGCCAGCTAAAAGGAAAGGAGGAAAGGAACAATTTGACCTTACCTACTTCAGGAAAATAGAAATAATTGGACAAGATGGTTGGGTGGGCGGGGGGCACGAATAAGAAAGAGGTGTAAAGTATTTTGCAATCCAGGGAATGTAATGATTAAGAATCCATAGTCAGCATCCTCCTAAAATATATATTGACTGAGGGGATTTCAACACTATAATATGATTTTTTTCTTTGAAAAAAATCTTTATCACAAGTGGCAATCTATCTCCAGCTCCTATTAGCAAAACAGAAATTGTGGAAGAAAGTGAACATTAAACAAAATTAGCTGTGCCTTATCAAACAAGTTGCCATTTAACCCCTTAAGGCCTTGAAAGTGTAGTGGAATTCAGATATAGTCTCTTTTGATCTGCTGCATGCATTGCTTTTTAGCCATTCCTGACATATCATTAAAAATAATGGTGCTGCATTCAGCAACACAGCTATGCAAAATTTGGGACTAGGAGGTGGGAGTGCTGAGGGGCTTGCAAAACCCTTTCCCTGTCATTAGGACAAAAGGCTTGTAATTTTCTTTCCTTTTGAAAGCGGGATAATTTTTTTAAAAGTCTTAATTTTTGCAGAGTGCCCCAGGTATCTAAGTGTGGTACTGCATGCCTCTTTTCGTTACAGAATTTCAACAGCATTGGTCTAAAACATTAACATTCGACTAAGTAGTGCCACCAGGTTTTGACTTACTATGATTAGGAGGGGGAGCCCATTCCTCTTGATCAAGGCATATAAGAAGGAGGAATTCTAATTATGAAATTTTGTAATGCAGATTTTAAAATCAAATGCATTTTCATCACATCTTCATTGTGGCGCTCAGCAGTACACATATCATACTAGTAGAATGCCTGAAGTGTGTATGTGTGTGTATTCCATAGCAAACCATAGGCAAATTCCAGAAAAAAATAGTACCATTGAATTCACCCAGAGCAGAGAATAAGGAAACAACCTGGTCTTTGTGATACTAGATTGAAAGCAGGTGTCCTTTTCTGATACATTGCTACCTGAGAGATATGGGTATGGTAGATTCAGCCAGGTTGACAACTGCATATTGACCTTCAGGCTTGCAATTATAAAACCTGCTTTAACCACCTCAAAAATAAACAAGAGTAAAACAGCTTGTCCCTAGTATTAATGCAGATTTGTGTAGCTAAAGAATTTCACAAGAAACATGCATAAAAAATGTAAGAGGCTGGATATGTTCAGACATCCCTTGGACTGAGGCTTTGTATGCTGAGCCGAGCTTTTTGAGCACATTATTATTTAAGCTGACATCTTGGCTAGTATATTAGTGGACTTGCAGTAGGAACAGATGAAATCTACTTATTTATCTAAACGATTTCTACCCTGCTTTATTTGTTTGGTCTCTTAGTATCTCAAAAAGCCACAACATATTGCAAGGACACACAAACACACAAACAACATAACAGTCTATTAACAAGATATAAGAAACAGCATATGGGTTATATGAACACAAGTTAAAAACACATCAAAATCTGTTCATATTGTTTACTCTTCCCCAAATGTCCTGTAAAATACTTTAAAAAAAAAAAAAACCTAAGGAACCTTCCTAAATGCAACAACTGAAAGTGCTCTGGAAAGCCATTCCAAGGGGATGGACTTACCACAGGAAAAAGCCTGTGACCCAATAGGGGCCATCTGGACCATCCTAAAAGATGGTACCACAAAACTGTCTGTATGAAGGGTGCAGCAGAGGCATGGGAGTCATATGTTTGTTTTAAACATGTTTATGTTGCCTTTCCATCTGATCAGAGTCTCCAAGATGGTTCACATTAAAACATTAAAGCATTTAAACAAATTTTAAAAAATAATATTTTAATTCATTTTTTAACATCTACAAACACAACTAATGTGACGCAGTACAATACACAACACTGAACCAGTCACTCTATGTTTAAAAAGATTAAAAATGACAAAATAATTCAATAAAAGCAAATAAATGACACCAGAACCAGGAAAGAGGACCAAAAAGTCTTCACCTACTGGCAGAAGACTCTGAAAAAAGGAGACAGATGAATCTCCGTGGGGAAAGGATTTCAAAATTTTGATGCCACAACCCAGAAAGCCCTTTGTTGGGTTGCCACTTATCTAGCATCACAGGACGAGAGTAAGCTAAGCAGAGCTTCTGAAAATGACCAGAATGAACGGTTAGGTCATATAGGAGAAGTTCCAGCTTTTTAAGAACACCTCAGCCCTCAGTTGTTATAGAGTTGACAAGACCTACTGAATAATTTGACTTTACAAAGTTTCTTAAATATTAACTTCTGACACATTCAGAAAGTCCAATCCACAATATGGGCATCACTATTGAGAAAGTCTATGACCAAACAGTGTCACCAGTCTATGACCATCTCGGAAGGGCAGGAGATACAAAAAAGGCAGATCTGAAGATCATGTTCCCACAGAGGTTCATAGTGGGAAAGATGGTCCTTAAAATATGTAAAACAGCTTGCTCCAGACAGCAACTGAACTACCACATTTTGCACCAACTGAAGTTTCCAGGTTCTTTTCAAGTGTAGCTCAAAATAGTGTGTGATACAATAACCTAAGTCTTGGGATAACTGTTCTAGGGACCAGCACGGTTAGAATGGCCAAGGCGAAATACAGAGCTAGCCTTCATTTTAGATGAAGTTGAAAGGAAATGTGTTTGACTTCCGCACATACTTATTTTTCTAATAAAACAGCTGGATCTAGGAAGACAGCCAGACTCTTGAACTTGCCAACGATGAATGAACTCCATCAATTATGGGCTTGCTAACCAGCACAATGTCTACCTTGTCTGGGTCATGTTTCAGTTTCAGTTTGTTATCTCCCAGCCATTTGAATATGCCTGATAAATACCAGCCCCAGAGCAAAGATACAGGCTTCTGGAGGCTTGGAGAAACAGATGGACAATTGTGTACAATTGTGTATCATCAATATGTTGATCACACTCTACTCCAAAGCTTTGGATAATGATAGCTGAATTGTATCTTCTTGTTTGAAGGTAGTATAACCTGGAATCCAAGTTGCTTGGACACAGCAACAGTGGTAAGCTTGGCTTGGCTTTATGAGGCATTGGTATGGCTTTATGGTGGAACAATAGATGCTGAACTGGATAGATCTTTGGTGCAATCTAGTAGAGCTTTTCTCATGTTCTTATGAACAAGGCAGATCAATTTTTAAATAAATTCACCCACATTCAAATATTAGGGCTTCCCAACAAATATCATTTCTTCAGAAAGCAAGTATTTAAAGGATCACTATACTGGGACTTCTTCACCTGACCAAAGCGAACTATAACACAAGCATATTACAAAGTTACAGCCTTCATTTGGAACTTCTGACACACCAAACACCCCCCGCCCCCATTTTTTCAGTGAAGATCTTGCTGTTTTAGTCCCATCACATGATTCAATAAATATGTACAGGTGGAACTGCATTGTATATCGTATGGATCTTTTAAAAAAATCTCATCTCCCCACACTCAAAGCATAATAGTGATGTGAACATTCTTCATTTGCTGCCAGGATAGCAAATAAAGAGACAAATGTGAAACTGAAGGAAGAAAACTAGAACATCCTGTGGTGGAAAAATAAATACTTCCCATCATCATGCACTGGGCAAGTCAGCACAACCTTTATTGTTTCCTTTGGAGACTTCTGGTACCACTGTATAATTTATATATGCAGTTTTTGCTCTAAAATGTATATATTACCTTTTCACAGCACTGCACAAAGTGAGCATAAAGGCTCTGTGCACAATGCATGCAGAAGATACCAGGTTCAGTCCCTAGCATCTTCAGATAAAGGATCTCAAGTACCAACTGTTGGGAAAGACCTTTCACTGTCTGAGATCCTGGAGAGCTTTTGTCAGAGAGAGACAATGCTGAGCTCAATTGACGAATGGTTTGATGGAATAAGGCAGTTTCACATGTCTATAAAACAGCAACAAAGAACCTGTATCACTGTACTCTATTCAGGTCAGCCAAGTCAACAGATAGGAGTAACAGATTAGCAGTACAATTCCCACAGAGTTACATTAACTATAACATACTTGTTCTATCATTAATACCGTTTTCCTTGAACGCTTGATGGGAAAGGAGAGTTTTAAGCTGTTTAAAATTCAACAATGCTATGACATAGTGGGTCTCTCTGGGGAGTGAGGGGTTTCAATAGTAGGGATACTACCATGGAAAGGGATACTTCATACATCCATTATCCTATCTCCAATGAGTGCAGAACTGAAAGTACAACCTTTTGAAAAGACCCCAGTACTCCAGGAGATTCAGTGATTTATCTGTTTACTTACAAATACATAGCTACTATAGAAGTACAGCTGCAAGCACAGAGGTAAGGCTAATCACAGTGACATTAGCTCAGATCCTTGGAATTGCAGCTACTTCCTGCCAATGAAAATCCAAATTATTTCTCAGACAGCTGTCTCATATGAATATGCTATTAATCCAGCCCTACGTTCCAAAATGGAGCTTTCCACATTGCAAGCCAGAGAAAGGGAACAGGTCCTGTGCATTCAAGGAGCACTGCTTTTCACAGCTGGCAATGAGAGCCCAATACACATCTGGAGCACTAAACAAGACTTGATAAGACTTAAAGGGTTCACGGCAAACACACTACATAGAAAAACAACAACTACAATCGGTACCCTCTCCAAAGACGTATGCTAGCTATAGCATGGGATCAAAATGAACCCTAAACCAAAAACTGGTTCAGTCAGGGTTATCCCCCCCCCCCCCCCCGAAAACAGAACCAAACTCAAATCTAATTCTTCATGTATTGGATTCAAATGGTTGCTATTGGAAACTAGCTATCATCAGTGTGGGACCTAACTTGTAGAGTTCTACAAGGGGCAATTCTATCCCCCTATTGGTTCTAGTTTTCAATAGCTCTATATTGGTTCTAGTTTTCAATAGTTCTATATTACGGAACAAGTTCTGGAAGATGTAGTATTAGCACATGAAAATAGCATGTTTTAAAAATATAATTGTTCTAAAATATTTATCATTGTGCTCATTTGATATAAAGTACTATACAATCATAATACTTTACTGATAATGTGTAGGAAATAAACTGGTTCAGATTCAAAGTGGTGGAACTGGGTGTTGAACCAGACCATTTACAAACACTGATTAACTCCACCCAGAACTGTACCCACATTTTTGATGGGTCACCTCCATGAAAAATATGTTCAATTATAAAGGAAGTGAATTAAACAACTAAATTAAAAATTGTTCAAATATTTAGGGTGTTGTGGGTTTTCCAGGTTGTATGGCCGGGTTCCAGTAGCATTCTCTCCTGATGTTTCGCCTGCATCTGTGGCTGGCATCTTCAGAGGAGCTGATCCTCTGCATCTGTGATGCAGATGCAGGTGAAACGTCAGGAGAAAATGCTGCTGGAACACAGCCATACAACTTGGAAAACCCAGAACACCCTAGTGATTCCAGCTGTGAAAGCTTTCAACAATACAATGTTCCAATTTTATTTTAAAATTACCAAAAAAATCATGTTTCCTGGTACAAACTATACATAATTAATACCACAGATCTGACTGGAGAAAAATGGGCCACTATTTTTATTAAGTACAACTAACAGGTGCAGCACAGATTAGGGATGGATTCAGCACTGGGTGACTCATCTGCTGCCTATTATCACCCAATCCATCTCAAGCCACCTGTGTGGGAGCACACATGAAGTAGCAAGCTCCCTTATCCCACACTGGCAAAGTCACCTGGTTGCAGAGGCGTAGCTGGGCCAAACTGCGCCCGGTGCGCATTCCACATTTTCCGCCACCCATGAGCCCTGCGGTGCCCTTCCTGCGGCGCCCCAGCGTCCCCCCTTCCCACACTTACCTTAGTTCCTTTTTCAAAACTTTTTCAGGCTTCAAAAGGCCTTGTTCTCAGTAAAAAAAGGCCTGATGGGAACTATACTTCCCAGGAGACCTTGTGAGCCCCAAGGTCTCCTGGGAACTGTAGTTCCTCTGGTTGTTTTTACTGAGGGCCTTTCCCCACTCTCCCCTATCCCCCCTATGCCGCGCGTTGCTTTCAGCGCGCGGCATCCCTGGCACGCGCCCTGGCGTCCCCACAACCCCACGCTACTCTCCTCAAGTAGCGCGGGGCTTAAGGTAAGTGGGGAAAGGCCCTGAGAACAAGGCCTTTTGAAGCCTGAAAAAGTTCTGAAAAAGGAACTAAGGTAAGTGTGGGAAGGGGGGTAGGGGTGCCGTAGGGGGTGCGGGGGAGAAGGGGGAGGGGCCTGGGGTGATTTTTGCGCCCCCAGGCGTACGTCCGGTGCATGCGCACCCCCCATTCCCTTGTGGCTTCGCCACTGCCTGGTTGTGAGAGCCAGCCAACATCCCCCCAACTGGGCAGGCCACTGTATGGCTCAGTCTAAGACCCTTTAATGGAGTTCCCGAACCAGGGTAATGTGGGCAAACAGGCACAACCTCCCCACCCCAATGGATCCATTCCAATGTCCAAACCCCCAGCCTGAGCTTTAATTAGGATGCAGTTAATGACAAACAAGGCATGTCATGATGTAAGCAGTGTAAAAACATAAATTTAAGGAAAGGTGGGAGGTAGAGCAAGAAATCCATTGAGGGCAAGGCCTTCTCAACAGCCTAACTAAATAGGGAAGAGGTGGATCATAGGGAAACCTCTGAACTCTAGATTGGCCTGAATCTCCACCCAACAGTATGCAGGATTTGACCTGTGCATATATCTCATAAGAGATACTCTCCCCACTCTTTTTGACCCCACTTCCTGTACTGGTGCTCAAGACTGTTACAGATGATTATATTAATCGTCCATTTGGTTGGCATAGGCATGCATGACTTTGGAGAGTGGTAGTTTTTCTGAGGGATAAATGCAGTAGCATTACTATCGGTATAAATTGGAGTGGTGGTGGGGAGATGGCTAAAGCAACTTGAAATCCATCATTTGAAACAAATGATAGTCTCCATGCAAGGCTAGTTAGATATTGATAGCCAGCATGTAATGGTATTTAGCATCTGATGTTTACTAATAGTCATATCAATTTTTTGCAAAATGCTCATATCGGACAAGAGCCACTGGTTCAAACTGAAAAGGCAAAATGGATGAGAAAGAAGCTGGAGAGAAATAGGAGAGAATGGAGATGATGTTGACAATGCCAGAATGTTATGAAAATTTCTGAGCAGTTGATCCCAAGCAGATTTGCCCTGACTGGTATTCTTCCTGGAAAGGCAGAGGGGGGACACACTCCTCCATAGGCCCTTGGGCCTTTGGCTAGAGGTAAAACTTAAAGCCAGAATCAGGGACGTAGGTATAGATTTTTTAATGGGGGGGGCATTCAGGGGCAGGGCCACACTCCCACCCACCCCTGGGTGTGTGGCCCTGCATCCCCAAGCCCTGCCCCCAGCCTCAGTGCTTAGAAAAGCAGCTCTCCAAGGCCAGGGGCAGCAGACTCCCCTCCCCCACCCCCCACTGGCTGGGCTCCCAACCGGCAGCCCCTTCTGCCCTCCCCTCCAGGCAGAGGCGTAGCTAGGGGAAATGGAGCCTGGTGCAAAATCTGAGTTTTCCGACACCCCCCCCCCCATGGGTAGCCACTGTGATGCTGGAATCCACCCCCAAACATAATTACTTTCGATGGTGTTTAAACTAGAGAGCCCAAATTCTCCTTTTAAATCCACCTTAAAGGGAGAATCTGGGGTCCCCAGTTAAAACAACATTGAAAGTGATGCTTTTTGGGGTGGATTATCCCCCACCCTTAAACAGCATCGTTTTCAATGTTTAAACTGGGGACCTCAGATTCTCCCTTTAAATCCATGCCAAAGGGGGTGGATTTAAAAGGAGAATCTGGGGAAATTTGGGGGATACCTGCTGTCAAGGGTGCAATTGTTAAGCTAGCAGTATCAAACTGCCAGGGTATATTTTGGAGACCCTCCTGATGATATCACCCAGGTTTAGTGAAGTTTGGTTCATGGGGTCCAAAGTTATGGGCCCTCAAATGTGTAGCCCCATCTCCTATTAGCTCCCATTGGAAACAATGGGGGATGGGGCACTCCCTTTGGGAGTCCATAACTTTGGACCCCCTGAACCAAACCTCACCAAATTTGGGTGGTATCAGGAGAGTCTTCCAACAAATCCCTGAAATTTTGGTTTTGCTATCCTGAAAACTGCGCTCCCTGCAGGCCAAAAACCTAAAAAACACTAAAAAACTAAAAAACCCACAAGCGGGGGTGGGGGGGCCCTTCGGACATGTAATGGGGGGGTTGAACCTGAGAACCCCCCCTTACCTACGTCCTTGGCAGAATGTCCTTCTGTTTGCTTCTGTAGTTATTGGACAGGTGACAGCAACAGAAGAATTCTTGCTTAAGGGAAAGAAGAAGCAAGTTCCCTGTGGCTGTCCATTCTCTGGCTGATGGTGCGGACTGACCTCTGCTTCCCTTTCATCAAAACATTTATGAGATTTTACATTACCCGCTAAAAATTAAAACAACGAATACACATTCGTGGAGCAAAATTTCACACACCAAACTCAGACGTTACAGTTTCTCATTCAAGCACTGAATAGGAATTTGATGGGCTTGAAATACTTTCAAATATTCATTTGTGCCCTAACTACTATTGAATAATGTCTCTGTGCTTCAGGAGTGTTGTTTTCAAAAAGCCAATATATCTTAAGCTTTCCCTACACTGTGACTGATAGCATATTAAAATATCACACAGCTTCCTGAAGGAAGTGCAAAGGTTTCTAATGCAAGTTTTACTCCTGCCCCTATTGCTTAAACGTAATACACACCCATACTAACTATTTTTTCATTCTTTTCAAGCCTTCCAGTATTTAAATCTTCAGGTATTTCTGGAACAATTTCTGAAATCTGAGGACTCTCTGCCAGTATATTCTGTTTGTTAGGAAAGAGAATCCTCTTTTGAATGTTTGGTTTGGAGGCTTTTCCCGATGGAGGCCATAATCTCTTCTCTTGACAGGGAGTATGGCTGCCAACTGGCTCATGGGATTGACAAGCAGAATTGCACTTACATGTCACCTTGCCGAACCCATAGCAGTTTGTTCTGAATCTGGAATGCTGACTGCTATGAGGCACCATTTTTAATTCAATAGAGGGAAAGCTGGCAGTAAAATTATGATACTTGCCAAACTTTTAGGGGTTTAGTAGTTAACTGGAAGCAAACAGCAATGCACAGCAGAATTCTTGTTAAAAAAAATTGGCAGTCTCTCACAGATTGTCACAACACACAATATCTCAGGCACCCCTCTCCCAATCTCAAATGTCATGATACAATAAACTGTGGAATTCAATTCTTAGCGTAAACCCCAAGTTCTGCTCAAGACTTGTGGTGCCAACAACATTTAAAGAGACTTTGGGAGCAAATCTTTCAGGCTGGCAATTTACAGAACTTCATGCAAAACTTTCGGCAGCCATTTCAAAACCCACCATGCTTTGACAAATCATCTCAACAGTCGTGCTTACATGTGCATTGGACATGATTACAGTAACTACATTCTAGTGTGTATTTTTTTCAAACTTCTGTGGAGTTTATACTTGTCATTTTGCAATATTTGAATCTTCATTGGGCCATTATTATCAACAGTTGGGGCATTATTTGCCACAGTTTTAACCCTTTCCATTCAAAGCACCACCATTCACTCTTCTGAGCAAAACATGAATATATAAGAATGAGATTTTCACCTCCCCCTTACACCTCAGCTATAGAATGAAAAGTCTTCTTTGTGTTGAATGTTCCAAGGCTGCTTCTAAAACAGGCTCATTATTTTAAACATGTTGTCCCTGTCTTGTCTCAACATGCACTTACCGATGTCTTTAGCAAAAGGACTGGCATGAACCGGTCCAACTTAGAGGAAAGAAGTGCTTGTAGCATGGAGTGTGAATCAGTGTGCTGGATGAAAGCTTTAAGATATTTTAATCCTCCTTCTACTACATTTACATAGCACATTTCAAAAGTGCAAAGCACATCAGCTCCATGTGGGTAGAATGCTCCTTTCCTGTGATTCAGAATTTCCCAGCTAAATTCATTGATTTCAGTGGACATTAAGGGGCATATGTATACTTCAGGATGGCACAGTATAACTTCTTGAAACTGTCTTATCTGGCCTCTGTCAGCAATAGGATACTGAGCTAGGAGGACCATTGTAGGTACGGCTGCCTGTCGGCTGACGTTATGTTCTCTCTCTTTCTTGCACATGTGGAATTCTGCAGGTGATGTTTCCAAAAGGACTAAAACCTGCACATGATTCTTATGGTTCCTTTGCTATTGATATTGCAGCCTGTGGAAAATTAAACCACAATCAAATGGATCCATTTCTATAACCAGTCATTTCAAATCTTGCATCACAAATTAATGTATTCTACATCAATAAAAGAACCTGATTTTGTGCTTTGAAACCAGTCCTTTGCCTTCTGTTTGCTACACAATGCCATCTGACTTCGTTTTAAAAAAACTGCAACTCCTTTTTTTCTCCCCCAGCTGCACCTGCTCTGCTTCAGAAATATCACTGAGCAAATCCTGGACTTGTTCTGTCTACCCTGATGTTAATGCTGCCATTGGCTAACAAGAGAAAATGTGAGGCAAGAAAATAAAATGTAATACTGCATCAAAAGAAAGGAAGGAAGAAAAGGGACATTAAAATGTCTGTCTGACTGTCTGTCTGTCTGCCTGTCTGGGAAAAGGGCTAACAAAGTCCCCATTACCACAGAGTCCCCCACTAATTCTGATAGAGCTAAAATCCTCCCCCCGATATTAAGCTGTGTTGGAAAACACACCTTCCTTCAACTCAGAGGCTTTGTTGAGGATCATGACAACAGGTTAGCAAAAGTGTTTGCTGTTCAGCGTGAGAACAAAGCAATGTAGGCATGATTATCTGTGTCTCAAATGTCTTCCTCTGCACACAGTTAGATCAGAGTTCAGCAACCTTTCATAATCGAAGAGCCAAAAATGACAAAAGGCAGAGCAAGAGATCTACAGAGTCAATATAAGAAAGAATCAGAAAATATACAAATTAACATTATTGAAAATTGACAAGTGGAGTATACGTAACATTTTTACATTCCACTGTCACATATTTCTAGTTTATTGGGAAGTGGTGCACATGACATGAGGTCTCACAATAGGTAATATACACAGGATCAGCCTACGGAATTGCTTTCGTCCACTGGCATAAACCTGCACAAGGCTGCTCTTGGATTACTAGCAGCTGTTCATGTTTATCCTTCTCCCTTTCTGTTAAGCATCTCTAAGAAGCCCTTTAGTCCCATAAAAACTTTGGCCAGCCATTCTATTCATAGGCAGGTTATTCCCTTATCACTTCCAAAGAGCCATTTTTGGTTCTATGTTGACCTCCATCTGGCTCTACAATTGTAGGCTGCAGAGCCCTGGGTTAGATCATCACATAGCATCTTTCCCAAATTGACATCACATTCCCAAATTGATAACCAAGGATTGAAATGATACTGTCATGTTCAGTATTTGATGGCTAATTGGTTGGGATCACTTCAGGAAGAAAGTGGCAAAGGAAAACAGTGGGGAAAGCAACAGAGCTGTGGAAAAAAAATATGAAAACACAACATGTAATGAAAAGGATAGAATTAGAGTCTCTCTGGGGGAAAACATTTTCATATACCCCAACCAACACTTTCATCATGAAATAAGTGGACATTCCCAAGTAATTCAACAGTTGATATATTCCCACATTTGGGCAAATCATGGGGATCAGCTTACTGTATGTAAAGGATAACCTTTAGCATGGGAGAACTGCATTCTTGCCTGCAGATAGACTTCTTATGGCAGGGGAATGTATATCAACAACACTCAAAATTGAAATTGCTGGCTAATTTCTGCCAAGAAAATAGCCTGTTAATTTCAGTAGAATTTGCCCCTGAGACCAGTTCACTATATTTTATTGGGCAAAGCACTTATTCCCTGTCTTTCTCAGAGGGCTCAAGATGACCTGAATATGCTACATTAAGTTGCAAAGTCAACATAAAAAACAACATTACAATCCAACAGGAGCAGCAGTGGAGAAGGAGGTTAAGAGCTCATGTATCTAATCTGGAGGAACCGGGTTTGATTGCCAGCTCTGCCACCTGAGCTGTGGAGGCTTATCTGGGGAATTCAGATTAGCCTGTACACTCCCACACACGCCAGTTGGGTGACCTTGGGCTAGTCACAGCTTCTTGGAGCTCTCTCAGCCCCACCTACCTCACAGGGTGTTTGTTGTGAGGGGAGAAGGGCAAGGAGATTGTAAGCCCCTTTGAATCTCCTACAGGAGAGAAAGGGGGGATATAAATCCAAACTCTTCTTCTTCTTCTTAAACAGCGAAGACCTTCTATTGCTCATCAGTCTTTGACGTCTGCCGTGGAAATGACCATTTCTTATCCTTCACAGAGACGGCATACATTTTATGACTGTATTCATGAAACTACTCATAGAACTTAAACCTATGACAAGGAGGGGCCTCGAAGAAGGTAAAATGGACCTTTGCGGATCAATTTCGGGTTCATGAACTTTTTGGCTAGTGTGGCTATGGTCTTATATTGTAATTTTCTGTACAGACAAAAAGCTGGAGATAGATAACAGTTTTTAGGAGTATTGGAAATGCTGTGAGAGATGAATCACTGGTTTCTTTTGTCCCCCTGTTGCTGCTATTTAAACAGCTTTTGCAGGGTTTTGGAAACAAACTGGTGAAACTGGCTTAACCTGAAGGAAACAGGTACAAAGGGTACAGAACGACAGTTGAAATCCTTTCCCACCAGCTTTTGACTCTGGAAAATGTCTCTCTCTGGACAAAGCTTTTCCTTTCACTTTTCCAGCAAGTGAGAAACTCTGGCTGATTCCGCATGGGTCAAAAACAGCAGTGTGAAAACAGTGTGAAAACGGTATAAACCTTTTTACACTGTTTTAAACCCTTTTAGAAGAAGAGGAAGAAGAGTTTGGACTTATATCCCCCCTTTCTCTCCTGTAGGAGACTCAAAGGGGCTTACAATCTCCTTGCCCTCCCCCCCTCACAACAAACACCCTGTGAGGTAGGTGGGGCTGAGAGAGCTCCGAGAAGCTGTGACTAGCCCAAGGTCACCCAGCTGGCGTGTGTGGGAGTGTACAGGCTAATCTGAATTCCCCAGATAAGCCTCCACAGCTCAGGCGGCAGAGCTGGGAATCAAACCCAGTTCCTCCAGATTAGATACACGAGCTCTTAACCTCCTACGCCACTGCTGCTCTTAACCTCCTACACCATTTTACACCATTTTCACACCACTGTTTTTGGCCCATGCGGAATCAGCCTCAGAGTATTTGTGCAGGGTCAGTGTTTCTTCAAACATTACAGCAGGGAACTGATATATAGTCTCCAAATATTGGGAATCTGGCACGAAGAGGGGAAAAAATCCTACACATATTATTGCCACACTTAATGGCATGTTACACCTTGATAAGTTGAATTAAAATTAATTTGCACATAGAATTTGAGCATAAGAATTTTTTAAAACTTAGCCAGTGTTAGAAAATACTGCAGTCGTTGCATGCTACCCTTGGGGAAAATGTATTTCTTTATATTTGTGAAGAGATAGAATAGATGACTGTTTCATGTGATCAAATATTTCTCCAACCTGTTAAATTGGATTCACTAAAGAATGTGGGGTAAGGGATAGAAAAGAAACATGTCACCTTGGAAAAGCCAATTCCCCACAGTTTTATCAGACAGAATATGCTTTGCCAGCAATCATTTTGACTCCTGCTGGTATAGAAAAAGCTTATACACTGAACAAATCAGAACACTGCTACAATTATAATTTTTTTTAAAAAAACTTGATAAG
Organism: Sphaerodactylus townsendi; assembly: GCF_021028975.2. Classification (NCBI taxonomy): domain Eukaryota; kingdom Metazoa; phylum Chordata; class Lepidosauria; order Squamata; family Sphaerodactylidae; genus Sphaerodactylus; species Sphaerodactylus townsendi. Next base: position 102,983,048 of record NC_059428.1, read on the forward strand.
TATGAAATTACATCTAATTACAAAGTTAGTGTAAATGAATGTAATCAGATAATTAAAGTGAGTAATGACATATTTACAACTTATAATGATGATATTATGATACTGTATCAGATTATAGCATCAGAACTTCAAACAAGGATTTGTTTTCCTGGACTCCATTCACACACAATGAGGACTGAGAAGTATTTCTCTAACTTATGGTCAGCTCAGTAGTAGGAGAACTGCAGGAATTTCCTGGTGGTACAGTGTTTAAAGGAACAAGAATTGACATTTTCATCCCCTATCCAAATTAGTGGCAATACTTTCTTTTTTGGGGACATTTGCTTTCCTTCTTATTTCCTCTCTTGGGAATTTCTGTCGCTTGGTCGATAGGGACCTGGCCTTGGATCTGAAAGATTTGAATTGCCATCCTAAACACCATTTACAATGTACACCAATCACACTATTACAAGTCAATCAAAGTTAATGGGCTCAGAAGGGTGTGACTCCCCTCCGGACAGCACAATTGGAAAGGGGTAGCAATAATTTAATGACAGTACTGAGGAGTTTGTTGAAATTCCTTTGTGTGTGTGTGATATAAAGCTAAGCTGATTGATTGTTACAGCAGAGGTCTGAATATTTAACACAGCAATCCTCAGCAAAGTTATTATTGTTTATGTGATTTAATACCTGCTCTCTTTCCCACAGAAGTGGGCTTTGGAGCGGCTCACAACATAATTATCTAATACAATTTCATAACATTTGATTTTTAAAAGAAGGAAAAGGGGGAGGGGAAGAAGGGAGGCTAGCTAAGATGGAACTATTACACACTATCACACCATCACACTTCTGAGTGTGTCAGTAGCCTTAGAAAAGGCATAACTATGTTTGGGAGGGCATGGAAGATCAATAAAATATTACAATTAAAACAACAATTAAAATCATATAAAATGATGCTTGCTGCTTTAAAGGAAGATTTCCATGTCTGCAACAGTCCTTGAACAAGTGGAGGTGCTAAAATTATCAGCCTAACCTGCTTCACAGGGTTGTTGTGAGAATAAAAGGGAGGAGAGAAGAACAGTATAAAGGCTTTGGGTCCCCAATACAGAAAAAGACAGGAAATAATAGCAATATACAACTAAGTAAAATTACTCTGAGCTGTCTGTTTGCATATACTGAGTTTTAAATGGGTTGCTGCAGCCATTGTGCTATTGCTTGCACACATGGAACTTGTTTAAACCCTGTGCATAACCCAGCTGAAGTTTATTTATTTATTGGCTTATCTATATCTGTAAATGCGAAATACCAGACTGACTCACTGACTGGCTCATCAAAAGAACTAAAAAACCACCGAACCTACAAAGTTGAAATTTGGCACACCGGTTCATTATGTGGTTTAGGTGCTCACTAAGAAAGGATTTTTCAAAATATTGAGTTTTACACAAGTTATTACACATTTACTGTTTTAACTGCTCATCTCTGGCCATCTGCGCGAACATTTTAAGGGCAAACCAGCCCCTCAGTCCACAGACACGCTGCATGAACATTCTAAGGGTGACAGTTAAACACCACCAGCTTCATATCCTTCACCATGGTGCGCCACTCTAACATTGCCTTCCACAATGCGTGTGAACCTATTTGAAAACAAACCCATCAGTCCACAGACAGGCTATGAGGAAATAAGCTGCATGTCATCCCAACGTTCACAAACAGGCTGCAAAAAAGCATGCTGAATGTCACCCCGAAGTTAACAGACAGGCTGTAAAAAAGTACTCCTCCACCCACCCTCACGTTAACAACACCGCTACAGCCAAATACAATCAAAACAGATTACAAACCACACTATCACCTTGGACTACTAAACATTTGTCGGGTTTTGCATATAGACATCAGATTGATTACTGTGGAGACAAGTTTATTGCTCTCGGCCTCTGATCACCCTGTGCTTGGTGTCATGCTCTGAAGTGGCAGGATGAGTCCCCAGAAATGTGCTGCAGTGGCGGTACAGTCCAGCTCCCTGCCCTTCAACCCTACCCTGAACCTCTTCACAGCCTTCTCACTCATCAGCATCCAATGGCAGAACACTTCCTTTCTGCATCCTGAAAATACAACGGCTGCTTCCAAATGACATCTTTTGGAGCCCACCAGGTGAAAGAGAGCAATAACACATTGCATTAGAAAAAGACAACTACAGGAAGCTGCTGAAAAATATGTGAAAACAAACCCATCAGTTCACAGACAGGTTGTGAGGAAATATGCTGCATGTCACCCCAAAGTTCACAAACAGGCTGTAAAGAAGTATGTTGAATGTCACCCCAAAATTCATAGACAGCCTGTGATGAAATATGTGTAGCGAAGCACAGGTGCCCTGCTAGTTTATAATATTTGTACCCCACCTCATACTAGTGTGTCTAGGCATCTTACAAACATTAAAAACAGTAAAAACCACAGTAAAAACACCATGAATAAAATATTACAATTAAAACAACAATAAAAATCATATTAAAATAACCTCCACCCCCACTTCCCTCCCAGCCCTAAAGCAGCCACTGAAGAGAGACTTTCTGAGGAGGCTAGCCAAATACCTGCATGAAACGGAAGGTCTTTGCCATGTGCTTAAACCCATAAAGGGTAGGCACATGGCAAATCTCAAACGGGAGACTATTCTAGAGCCTAGGGGCAATCACAGAGAAAGCCCTCCACTGTGACCCATCCCCTGCATCTTGTTGAGGGGAGGTACTATCATGAGTACCTCCCTCTGTGATCACTGTGCCCATGCAGGTACATATGGGCACAAGTGCTACTTCAGGTAGGCAGGGCACAAGCCATTTAGGGGTCTGTTCATCAATGTTAGCATAATGAATTGGACCCAGGAGAGAATCAGGAGCCAGTGCAGCTTCTTAAGGATTGGCATGATTTATATCTGGCCAGATGTACTGACTAACAGCCTAGCTGCATGCTGCACCAACCCCATGCTGCACCAACTCCAGCTTCTGGATTGTCTTCAAGGACAGTGCCATGTGGACCACATTACAGTAATCCAATTGAGAGGTTAGCAGTGTGTGTAATAATGTGGCCAGATCACCATTGTTCAAAAATGGATGGAGCTGGGAAACCACATGGAGCTGCTAAAAGGTCCTCATGGCCACCATCATCACTTGACACTCAAAGGACAGTGATTAATCTAGAAATACGCCCAGATCTTGCACCCAGTTCTGGGGCAATGCAACCCCATCCAGAACCACATGCCCTGTGAACTCACTGACTTAGGAGATTGGAACACAGAGAATTCCATTTTGTCAGGATTCAGACCCAGTTTATTTGTCCCCATCCAGCCCATCACTGCTTCCAGGCAGTAGTCTAGCACACAGAGTGCCTCTCCTGACTTGGATGAAATGGAGAGATAGAACTGGGTGTCATCCACATTTTGATGATAGACTCCAAATCCCTGATGATCTCACCAAATGGCTTCATAAGATGCTGAACAGTAAATGGGACAGGACTGAGCCCTGGGGAACCCCACAAGGGCTCCCAGGACTGCAAGCACAAGTTGCCCATGAAGGTAGGGGGAGTCACTGTAACACAGTGCCCCCCAGTCCAACTCCCTGGAGCCAGTCCAGCAAAATGGCCTATGGTATCAAAAGCCACTCAGATATCAAGGAGAATCAAAGAGGCACTCACCACCTCTTGAATCCACTGCCCCCTCCCTTAGCTTTTATCAGCCAGGATGGATAAGGGTCCAGGGGACTACTAGTAGGCTGCAACCCTGCATGCAACTTGTCCACATCTTCAGATCTCAAGAACTGGAATTGATCCAAGAAAATCAGACCAGATGGTGCTCTGAACACCTCCAGAGGATGCTGTTCAATAGCGGAGTCCAATCCCATGCAGAAATGAACAACTTTATCCCAAAACTGTGCAGCAAAATCATGACAACAGACACCAGGGGGTAACTGTCCAGCCTTCCAGATGGAGGACAGAAAGCTGTTAATTACCCTAAATAATTCTGCTAGAAGGCCACTTGTAGACACAATGAGGGCTGAGAAATACACCCGCCACCATCACTTGGTAGGCCCAATAATGGGTTCTCACTGGTATCTGGACAGATCTGCACCAGAGCTAAAACTGTTGCCCCTTCTGCTTCATTGTTGATGGCTCTCCTGATCTCACCATTCTAAAAGGAGACCAGGGCCTTGACAGGGGAGTTTGACGTCACTAGGAAAATCCCTCAGAGCTCTCACAAATCCTTGGGATTCTATCCTCCTCCAGTGATGGACCATCTTGATTGGTCCCTCACTCCTGCAGTGGGGGAGTGACATCTGAAGCTCAAACTTCACCAGGTAATGATCAGTCCATCAAAAGGAACAGATCTTCAATTTCCCTACTGACAGATCACTTGTAACCCACACAGTTGTAAAGGCCAGGTTAAGAGCAGCTGAGTGTGTCAAGCCAGAAACAAACTGAGACAGCCCCATGGTTGCCGTTTAATTCCCAGTTTTAAATCAGTGGTACAGTGCTAATCACAAGCCCAACCATCAGATGAGGGGACTTTTGTGATGCTATCTCCCCAATTTTTTTTTAAAACAGCTACTAGCAGATGTGAAGTAGGGGAGTGGAAATTCAAATCAGGGCTGAGATTTTGAGTGAGGGAAATTTAACCCAGCGCCAGTTTCCACAGCAAATTGCTCCTCCTGCTATTTTCCCTGCTGGATCACTTCTAGTTTGTTCCTAAGGCAGTAATCATATGTTCTCTTTTATTTATGAGTAAGCCCCACTGAACATAGTGGAGTTTGCTTCTGAGTGAATATACACAGGAATAGGCTGCAACCTTCAATGAGATCAGTGCTTAAGTTGGACTGAATCACAGCCTCTTATTTTTAAGTACTATCTTACCAGTAAGTGTCCTATCACGCTTATACATCCCTCTTCCCCTTTCTAACTCCTTTTGGTCTTTCTAACTCCTTTAGTCTTCAATTGTAACCTGTTTCAGGCAGGGACTTATTTGTTTACCCTTTCATCAGGTCCTCAGCCTAGGGGTCCTGATGTAACAACTGCCGTATGTTTGGGAGAAGAACCCCTCGCAACAAACCCAGAGCCCCAGTGGTGACAGATGAATGAAAATGATTGCCCTTAGTTGAGACTTGTAAGTTCATTATCTCACCGAAGAGAAAGAGCTTATCCGTTTCCTCTTTCTCCCAGGTAAATTTCTCTATGGGAATGGTGAGGAGGGGGGCCATTCATCAAATGAATTCTCATCTGACAGCTGTAGGTTTTGTTTCCTGCTTCTTTAGTAGCGGCAAGATTTTTCTCCCTGCGCAGGCTTAGTTTCAACAGGTTCCAAAATTGAACTGGTCCAAACACAAAGATGCATTCATTCCCATATTGCCACCACCACAGCCACAACTATCAAAGTGTTGCCAAGCCACTTCCTAGGTCAATTTGTGGCATAAATACCCTGTCAGAGGCACAATGATTTATTCATTCTCCTCAAAGATGAGTATCGTATGGTGGGACTCATTATATGATTGATTTCCCCTTATTTGAATGATTGCATTGCTGATGGTGGATGCAAAGGGAGGCATCGGAGCTCTGGGAAATAGATACACAACACCAGCATTTTTTGGGGGGGGGGGTTTCTCATGGGAGCGCTTTTATTCACATAAAACATATATGGATATTTTTGGTATTTTTAAAAAAGAGGTATTTGAAGATAAATAATTCCAAAGTTTCTACTACTAAAGCTGGACTGTAGTAGTATTCTAGAGTATTTTGTCCCGTATCAGTCAGTGATATACTGGATGTCCTTTGCCTGAACTTTGTTCTATAGGTGTACTGCAGCTATGCTTCACCAGCAGATTCTTTTAACACAAAGATCCAGCATTGTGTTGTGGTCATAGTATCAGGCCAGGATCTGGGTGATCAGGGCCCAAATATCCAATTATCACGAACCTCTCTGAATGACCTTGGGTCTGAGATGAACGGAGAAAGGAAATAGCACTATACAGAGATACTTCTGTAGAACTGTAGCTACCTTGAGGTACATGCAGCAGTTGTCCCTTAGATATACAAATCAAGTATTAAGCATTGAAGAAAGTTCATATGGGGGACTTACATGAGTGTCCACATAGAGAAACACCAAACACACTGTTCACTGCTTAAATTTGTCTTTTCAGTTTTTATGTCCTGGTATAACCACAGGAACCATTATATTCAAGGGCCCTAGAGATAAAAGTATATTGTGTTATGACTACCACATGAATTGTCATGCTCTATTGCTCCATAGCAATGTTTGCAACATTTAACAAGAGAATTAGTGTTCAGGTCTTGAATCATGCCCTTCCTCCATTTTTAAATTTACTGGATGACCACTTTGTTTTTATAATCAATTCCCTTCCTGTCCAACATATCGAGACATTTGGGCCATTAGAAGGTTCTAGAGAGGAGTGGCCAACTCCTAATTTAGGGTTGCCAAATCCTAGTTGGGAAATTTCTGGAGATTTGGGAGTAGAGCTTGGGAAAGGCGGGGTTTGAGAAGGGGAGGGACCTCACTGGTGTTTAATACTATAGAGTCCATCTTCCAAAGTAGCCATTTTCTCCAGGGGAACTGATCTTTCCAGTTTGGAGTTCAGCTGCAATTCTGGGAGATCCCCAGGCCTCCCCTGGAGGCTGGCAACCTGGATAAGATTGATGTACAGGTGCCAGGAATGGGAATGTGATTAGTGGATAAGGAAATAAAGCCAACTGAAATGCAAGCAAAGTGAGCATTCCACTCTAAAAACATGAGGCTGAGCAGAATGGGAGCAATCTGTTTAGCTTCAAATTATGCTGGCCTAAACACAAGGCAAGAGAAGTAATCAATCTACTCAGCCTCTAAATACATTTGGAGGGGAAAGGGCTGAGCAAAGAATTCCACAAGAAGCAGCTTGAGATCTTAAAACAGTCCTGGAGCAAGTGCCCTGGGGAAGCCCTTTGGAGAGGGTGGGGTGGTGCTAGAGTGGTGCCACTCCTGCCCACCCACCCAATCTGGGTGGAGCTATTAGGGAACTACATTATAGGTAGAAAAGTGGAGAGACAGAGATAGCCTCTGGCTACCTGGCTAAGAGAAGAGGGAGAGGGTGAGTTCTGAAAAAGAAGGATGAAATTGCCCCTGAGAATATCAATTTGGGGATAGAGAAGAGGTGACTCATAAAGAGAATGGAAGGTTCCTGACCACTTGTCCGTTCCCTGGATGGTCTTCTTCTCATTTCTTTGTGTGCTAGACATTGCTTATTCCAACAAAGCAGACACCGTTAATTCCACTCATGCATTCTACTTAACATTGGCCCACATTAGGAGAAGTTAATGGCTGAGTCTAGCACTCCCAGGAGCTAAATTCTGTGCAGGTGGAGCTATCATTTCATATTACCAAGACAGTTTCTGCATTTAAAAAAAAACAGAAAACAAAGACCATAATCAGAAAAGTGCATGTCTACATTTCTAAGCACATGTGAACTAATAAATGAAGCTGGTAATATGAAGAATGGAGAAAGGACATAGGAGAATATGTGTAGAAATGTGTAGAGAAATTGGAAAGTTGAAGAGACATCAGAAGATTGTGACAGAAAAAAACCCTTTTGGTTTATGATCAAAATAAAGAGGACACAGCGTGTAACAGACCTCCCTCTGTGATACACCTCTGAAGATGCCAGCCACAGATGAAGGCGAAACGTTAGGAACAAGATCTACCAGACCACGGCCACACAGCCTGGAAAACCCACCAGAACCAGTTGAACCTGGCCGTGAAAGCCTTTGACATTCTTTAAAAGCTCTACATTCTTTAAAAGGAAGGAAGGAAGGAAGGAAGGAAGGAAGGAAGGAAGGAAGGAAGGAAGGAAGGAAGGAAGGAAGGAAGGAAGGAAGGAAGGAAGGAAGGAAGGAAGGAAGGAATTAATTAATTAATTAATTAATTAATTAATTAATTAATTTCAGGGAGCAATTGGGTGAAGAGGAATTAAGAGAATTTCTTTAAGCAATGCTAGTATGTGTAAAGTAGTTTGCCACGTACATCAGGAAATTTTCTCCATACCACCATAGACATTTTAAAAAGAAGCTTGCTGTTGTATGAACAAAATTCTGATAAGGCACAAACCTATCACTGTTTAGTTCTCTGTGAGTTATTTAATGTTTGAGAAGGTCTGCTTTTTCCCTCCCTGAGTTCTTCTCCCCCAAACCTGAATTCTGTGATTATTAGTGAACACTTTACTCATCTGACAAGAATTTATTTGTGGTCCCTGGCCAAGGGAAGTCCAGCTTGCCTCAACTAGGGCCAGGACCTTTTAGGTCCTGATCCCGATCTGGTGGAACACTTTGTCTGGTGAGACCAGGGCTCTATGGGATTTAAGGCAGTTCCAGAGGGCCTGCAAGATAGAGTTGTTCCACCAGGCATATGGTTGAGGCAGAAATGATATAACATCCTGAGCCTCCCACCCCCCACCACTTGGACCACCCTGCGGTCCTCCTCCAACCTTTCCATTCCTATGAACCTCTAATTAGTCTTGTTTACTGAACATGTTATTGCCATTAGGATTTTATGCATAAATTATATAGTCTAAATGTCTCATTTTATGGTATTTATGATAATGATTTTATTGCACTCAATTTTACTTTGCCAATGATTATTGTTGGAAACCATCCTGAGCCCGAAAGGGGAGGCGAAGTATAAAAACCCAATAAAATAGAATTAAAATAAAATAAATTCTATGCCACTATTAATTTCAACATCTTTTTGTGACCATCCGGTTTAAGAAGTCTTCTTCAAAAATTAATTAAAATAAATTCCTTTGTGTGAAGTCTTAGAGTGCCAAGTTAAGGAGGGGGCAAAGCTGAATGGGAAGTGGCATGACCCTTGTGCCAGCATCAGTGCCACTTGGAGTGGCAAAATGGACATGGATGCTGATGCAAGGGCACTTCCACTGGCACAGGAGAGGTGTACAGCAGCTTGACACTCGGACACAATGGAAACCTTGGAGCCGCTAAACATCTGGCAAAGAAGCCTGATCCAGAACTGATAGGGGCATTCCGGGGGCATTCTCAGGGGTGGAGCTGACTTTAGTCAGCTTCCTGTCTGGGAACACCCCCTTTTGCCAATGTGAACATATGCCAGCCAAAAGGCAGGCACAGCTGCATAAGGGGTTTAGAGGCCAGAGATTTTTGCCATTTTTCTTGCTTCCCTACAGCAAATCAGAAAAAGAAATCGTACCCTGTAGCTCAATGGGAACTTAAATAATTGCTTTCTCCCAGAGGCATAGTTCCAAGGGGGCCGGGGGGATGACGCACCGGGTGCGCACCCCTGTGGGGTGTATGGTGAGGGTGTTCTGGGGGCGTGACAAGGTGTTCCGGGGGCATTCGGGGCGGGGTGGAGGTGGAGGACACACCGGTGCACCGGGTGCTTTCTCCCCTTGCTACGCCTTTGCTTTCTCTTTTACATTACTGATACTGAATCTCTCTTATCCATCAAAAGTGAAGGTTCACATGTCATACTTCTCTTTTCCCTTTTCTAGAAATCAGTCAGTTTCTTTTTAGGCACCAATGTTTTGAACAGAGCACTATGTCAAATGGATCAACATGATACAACTTTGTATAATTGGCAGACAGAGCCATAGCTCTTTCTTATCTCCACTCACAAAGTCAAGCACTTTCTGTTCCCCCACCTCATGTGTAAGAATCCTGCCATCCATGCTCCTATGGATACTTAACAGATCCATCAGATCTCTTTCTCTAAAAAATATTGACCACTGAATAAAAGTCAACCAACCATTCTGTCCTGTTATGCCAAGGAAGACATGGTCAGTCAATACACGGAGCAGTACTATACAGGTCGCAATGGGACATTTGTAGTATAATCTTAAACAGAGTTACACCTGAAGGTATAATTCTGCTCAGGATTGTATGGTTGGCATGTGGCCCTGAGGGATCGCAACAAGCAGGGGATCATATTGACATCCCATATCACAAAAGAAGTGCTGGAGACACTTAGAAATAGCAACCGGGTTTTTAAAAAGATGACAGGGGAAAAAAACGGATAGAATAGAATTATAATAGAAATACGATAGAATAAGCTGCAGCTTTCCCCTCAATATAATCAAACAAGCTCAGTTGTGCTTTCTCTGTACTGGGAACAAAAGAAGCCATTCAAAACACTACTGTTCAAGCTGCGCAGATGAACCTAAGAATTTCTTTTTCATCTGAGTTGCGGCACATTATTAGCTTGCCACACAGAGACAGAGTCACCACTGGGCAGCGGTTTGCAATTTTTCCATATCAATTTCAAAAATACCATTCCATTTTCATTATTATATTTGTTTTGGTTTTCATTGTTTTCCATGAGAATCCTGTCATAGACTCCCCCCCCCCCTCCGAATTTATTGTGCGGAAAGAGGTGGTGTCTCTTATAACAAGTGTCAGGTGTGTGCTATAAGCAAATGGCTAACCCACCTGCTAGTCAATGGACAGATGAGTGGAAAGAGAATTTTGGACAACTTTTTAAAGAAACAGGTGATACAAGAGCCTCTGGCATCAGAAAGAAAATTAACCAGGTTGTATTATGGACAATTTAGGCTTTTGTTGACTAGGTGGAATTTCCCCCCATATTTCTTTGCAGTACTTTAAATCCAATTGCATCTATTCTCCCTTATAATCTGGATAATCTGCAGTTGCTCAAATTACTAACAACAGAGCGAGGACACACACACACAAATACAGTTCTCCTTTGGAAGAACAGCCATAGCTTTCCTCATAGCAAATCTCCCAACCACTCTTTTAACCATTCTGAGCAATGTAAATTGAGTGGCATTAATTCCTCCTCCGATCTGATCTGGATAGCCTAGGAGGGCCCAATCTTGTCAATCTTGGAAGCCAAGCCCTGGTTAGTATTTGAATGGGAGACCGCTAAGGAAGTCCATGATTGCTAAACAGAGACTGGCAATGGCAAACCACCTATGTTTGTCTCCTGCCTTGGAAACTCCGTGGGGTCTCCATAAATCACTAGCAACTTGATGGCAAAAATAGATATCTCTGTTCCAGGATCTTAAAACAATTAGGTACTTGATTCTAAAGTTTGTCTTAGCATATTTGATGGCAATGAAAGTGTAACCACACCAGAATGCTGAGATAGCTCAGATGCCTGAGGAATTGTCCTGGTGCCTTGATTATCTTCAGCACTTTAAGAACATTTTAAAAGAAAGCTGCTTGATTTATAACTGAATCACAAAACACAAACTTCATGATTCCACACTATTCTGCAGAGACAGAAGCCTTTGGCTAGCAAAGAATGTCAGTACAACAGAAAGACAGGTTTGTTGCTTGCTTCTGTGAAGCATTTTAGCTCTTGCCCATGTGCATGACTGCAGAGACACCATATGGAGGCAGAAGGGCACAACAATTGCTGGATTAGGACCCTTCCTTACTGCTCGATTCTTGGATCTGGAAATTATGAATCTATTTGCTGAGAGCTATACGATTCAAACCATACATTACCTTATTACACATAGGGCTTTCCATAACAACTCCTTGGACTGTGTACCCCGTCCATTTCCTTTTATCCATCACTTTCCCCTATTAACACAAACATCACTTTCTAGAATTCTACTGTTTTAGCGAAGGTTCTGACTTGTTCATTGGCAATGTAAGGGTAAGAGTATTATGTGTTGCTGCTGCCAAGTGGCAGCAGTTCTAAATTTCCGAACAGTTGCTGGAGCTACCACATTTGTTCCTCTTTCTAGGAAATCCTGACATCATCCAAATGTTATTCATGTTTACTCAGAACAGAAAAGTACCAGTGAGTTGAATGAGATATTCCCTGGTGACTATTCACAGGACTGCAAGATTAAACAGCATGGTGTTCTGTGTTGACTACAAGATATGAAGATACGCAACCCCTTTCTACAGGACCTGGCAAAGTTTCTGGGCTAGATTGCTACAGTTACAAGCCTACAACTAGCAGCCATGACAGGCAAAGGTTCTGAAAGTTACAAAAAACATTATGTGAAGCTCTGCAGATGAGAATACAAAGAAAGTTGACCGCTGGATACCTCAAATGCCCTGTTGAACCTACAGGTGTCTTAATACTGGCTTCATCATAGTAACATGGAAAGTTCAGACCACCAGCAAGTTAATATTATGGCAACCAGCAACTTTGCAGCTAACTCATTCGGCAGATGATTTCTTTGTAATCTGTGATCACTCACAAGCAGAGCCTCAAACTGGTTTACCTCACCTTTGCTATTCATTGCCCCTCTCAATCACCATGCCAAGTAGCTTTGTGCAGGGCTGGCATCAGCATATCCTGAGGATTCTAGCCTTGCCTGTTTTCCTTACCTGATTCCCAAACCTAAGAGCATTTGTGTCAATCAAGTATTCTCACTTGCATCACAATTCCTGGGCTGCTGCCTGGGAGTTTGATCTGGTAAGCACTGAGCATGTGCCAATCTAATGAATGCTGCCAATGAATTAAACACCACTGATTGTGCAGATACAAAAGCCGTACGTGAACTTGACATTATTTTTAATGCTGCATGACTTCCTCATGCTGACCCAAGACATATATATCCCATGCAGTTTTGCACCTTCTGAGCACACATCAACAATGGCTGCTATGCTGACCATCACCAACTATGCAAATGCGAAAAGACTTGAAATGCTGCTCCTTTTAAATTGCAAACAAATCACCAATGAAATGCTATAAGGTATTTGATTCGCAAGGAAACAGGTAAGGCAAGCAGGATAAGTCCATTTTTTGGAATATTCTATGTACAAAAGCAGCAAATAATATCTACCAATAGTTCCTGAAGAGAATATAAAAGAGGAATAGTGCAGAGCAGCAATGGATAGCTGGATATTTTTTTTTTTTTACAATACCTTTAATGGCATATAAAAAGTGGTAAAATGCAAATTATGTTAAAACCAATTGACTAAAATTTACACAAAGGTTTCACCCTTGATCCAAGTGCCTTTGTTAAAAACCTGGCAACTGAATCAGTAGTGTGGGGATGATGGTCACTAAGCAAGTATGAAACTATTTCCTTGTCTGATCTCACTGAAAATTTCTTCAAGATGGCCTCGAGAAAAAGCAACCGATAGACTGCCAAATCTTTACAATGAAGGAGCACGTGTTCAGTTGTTTCGGGTAGGCCCGCTGCGCAGGAACAAGTCCTGTTCTCCTGTGGGATGCCATGATATCTGCCTCTTGTTTGGGCAGTCGGTAGCACATTAAGCCGAGCAAGCATAAAATATCTACGGAGATGTGGATTGATTAAATTACTCAGATATTTAGCCATAAAACCCGGCAATGGTGGTGAAATGCCATAAAATGTGGGAGAACAAGTTCTGCAGGCTCCAGCTGTGAGAAGCTGCCCTTCAATGTCAAGAGTACGTTGTTTCAAAACTCCGAAAGCCTGTCTTTCGTCCATCAGTAGGAGTTGGTCAAAAGATACACCTATGTTGTTTATTTGATTGATAATTTTGGTGTGCCAGGTGGAGTGGAAGTGGTCGCTTAACAGGAGATATGTCAGACTGCCCGGGAGGGCTCTAAAATGAAGGCGAAGCCAGTATTTAAACAGAGAAAGCCAAACCCGGGAAAAAATCGTCTTGGCTCCGGTTTCTAAACAAAGAACTTGGTACGTGACTGAGTTGGGAAGACCCGATAAACGACGAAAAAACAAAGATTGAACACTCTCTAATTTCTCAGCGGTTTTTGCTCCCCAGATTGGAGCTCCGTAAAGTAATTGTGGCAGTAGTTTTAACTGAAAAACTTCCATTGCGGCAGGAAAAAATTGACCGCCTCTGGTGTGAAAAAATCTGGATATTGCCAACACTTTGGTTTTACTTGTATTGAGAGTCTGGAGCTGGATATTTGACAGAGAGGTCTCCCACTCTTCCTCTCGTCTGCACATTTCCATGGGCCACTTCTACACTTCCTCTCTCCCGAGGATTCAGTTGAACAGAAGTTCCCTTTTCACTCCCATGCACACATATGTAGTATTGATGTGTTTTGCCTTATTGGCCACACAGACATATTGCTCTGGCTTTATCTCTTCGATCTTGAACCATTTATTATAGCTCCAGAGAACCCTGATATTAAGCTGCTCTTTGAGTCTTATCCAGGCATAATGTGCTGCTCAACTGAAAGGCTGGCACTGTGAAGAAGATGCAGAGGGTGTAATCACAGCCATTACGGAGAGCCATCAATGTAGCCAAACCTACACTTTCCACAGTCAGCAGTAGGCAGCTCAATGAAAAGGAACTATTAGAAACCAAACCCTAGCACTCAATGTGTAATAAATGGCAAAGTGAAAGATCTATTAGGGAACAGTTTTTGCTCGAAAAATAAGCACAAAATGCTGTCATACAGGAAAAGAAAAGATTCAGTGTTAGTTTAAAAAGGTCAACTTTTCCAGGATAAACTGTCAGAGCCTGAATTGGAACCCTGCTACCTTGGAGTGCCACTACAACTTCATACTCTCCCTTCTGGATGGTCCGCTTACATGGGCAAAATGGGCACGCATGGCACCCCAGGGCCATTTTCATTAGTGACTAAATGGAGCTGGAGTTTTCTTCAGGGGAGTTTCATGCTCACTCACAGCATGCTGTGCACTCACCTGTGGAATGGTCACAAATATTTTACGAATAAACAAACACACACACTTGCATTTATATTTTCTGGAAGTCCAAATGTCAGCTCTATGGAAAAGAAAACAGATCTTTCTCCCCTTCATTTTGTAGTTGAGAACCATAGAGGTTCCAGTAAAGATCAGGGAGGATCTTACAAGGATCAGATGAAGAATAGTAGTGGATTTAAGACAGGGATTGTGGCTCAGTGCTTGAAGACCCTCTGCTTGGTATGCCTGAGACCATGGAGAGCCACTGCCAGTCTGAGTAGGCAATACTGACTTTGATGGACCAATGGTCTGATTCGGTATAGGACAGTTTCATGTGTTCAACAGTAACTACTATAGGAGTAAAGTAGTCATAAACATCATTGAGCCATAAGAACACTTAAATTGCTGTCTTCAAGATACATTTTATTTTATTCATATGCTTTATTCAGCAAACAATTCCTGGTATCTTCCATGTGCAACTATTGAGGAAATCAGCAGCATACCTGAGGAAAATGGGGCCCGGGGGCATGAAATTGTGCCCCCCTCGAATTGCGTCCTCCCACACAAAATTGCACCCCTACTTAATCCGAACCAGGCAAGTGGTAAGAGCTGAGCAAGTGATGTAGGCTGAGCAGGGAGTCCCAGACATGTGGCAGACAAGTGGTGCGGGCCAAGTGAGGAGGGCCAGACAAATGGCCGGGGAGTGGTGCAGGTTGTGGAAGGAGCGCAGGCAGAGTGGGGAGGGCCGGGTGAGTGTCATGGTTCCCCAGTACCTGCTCTCACACACACACATACAGAGTCCAGTTTCCACAGTCAAAGTTGTATTTCAAAAGTCAAACACAAAAGTTCCAACACTCACACTGACAAGTCCAGAGATTCAGGCCAAGGTCATAGTTCAAAGCAGGAGCTAGAAGGTCAGCAAAAATTTGACACGTTGCTTCCATGCGGCTATGCACTTTCCAGCTGCTTATAAAAACAAGGCTACTCAGAGGGCCTATAACGTTCTGCACCTGCTGATGCCTCAGACCTGCTCCTGCAAATATTCCACCTCGCTGTCCATGTAGGACCTGTGCTGGGTTATCAGGTGGGTACTTGTCCTGTAGGGCCCTGCATGTTCTCCACCTCCTCTGTCCCCAAGTCTCTGGGGATGTGAGCAGGCTGGCATCTGGTTTTCCACAGCTCATGCACAGCTGGAGGGCTGCAGGTTCACTGCACTGATGTCTGGTTGTGGGTTCATATGTCCCTGTGCCACTTCTACTGTTGGCTGTGGACAGGTGTCAGGACTTCCAGCCGATTCTTCATCACAGGAGTCTTCACTACCTTCTGGATCTGGCTGGTCCATGACAGGAGAGGTGGATGAGTGGTGCAAACCAGAGAAGGGGCACAGGCTGAGCGGAGAGGGTTGGGCGAGTGGCAGATGAGTGGCTTGGGCTGAACTGGAAGGGCTGGGCAAATGGTGTCTGAGGAAGCGGTGCAGGCCGAGCAGGGGGGGCTGGGCAAGACTTTTCTCTAATAGTTTGCCTTTTAATGTTGATATAGCAATCTATCAATAGATTGATAAATTGAGAGATTGATCTATTGCTAAGATGAAAGATAAACATTAAAGATTATATTAAAAATTAAAGCACACATGCATGATAGAGAACCCGTAAAACTCCCCCCCCCTTCCAGACACAAGCAAAAAGCTAGGGTAATGCTTGGCCCGCTGCGAACAGGGCAGTAGGTAATAATGCCAAATGCCCTGATACAAAGACTCCCTGGCCAATTCTCTTTGAAGTCACTCTTCACCTTAACGTTATATCATCCATTCAGAATGAAATTGACAAAGTTGATACAATCAACCCGGTTTGTGTCTGCATCCTTACATTATATCACTAATACATCACTACTGGTCTACTGATCTACTATCTACTGGTTTTGTACTATTTATTTTGTAGTGTTACTGAAACACTTATATAATTGAGACCTGAGTTCCACAATGTAATTTAGCGCCACAGATGGAAGATGCAGGGTCAAAAAGAGGAAATGCTTAGAGATGGGGTGATTTGGGACACAGAGATGAGCATGTCTCATCTAAAATGTTTGGCTCAGCAAATCTCAGGTCAACATTTTTGCAGAAACAGATCTATTAGTAAAAATCCTATATTAGCAGCTACGGAATCCACTAATCCTGTGTTGAGATTGGTTTACTATTTAGAAGGAAAATATAATTTTTATTCAAGGTTCATATAGTACTAAAGTTTTGGGTTGGAAAATCTTTAGACAATTCAGTACTCAATTGGCTCAGGTCTAGAGCCCAGGTATTTGCTTTACCTCTTAGGATGATTTATACTCCAACTGCAACATGAACAGAATGCTCTGGGATGTGGTATAGATGTGTTTCAGTCGGGGAAATGAAAACTAATCTGGCCTCATTAAGTCTGATGGTTTGAATGTGATGGTTCATTATCCACTGGAAATGTTTGAATTTGGTAGTTGATCTATGCCACCCAGGCAGTTGATCTGTTTCCAGCACGTGATGGTAGATAGAATAAGTTCAACATTACGAGGCGTAACAGATTGGAAGGATCAGTCATTCCCAAATGGTGATGATAAACAACCTTTCACAACAATTATCTAGTTAAAACACCATTAACAATTAATGGCATACATCACCAAACTTATTGAACCCATTAAAGACTAATTTACTGGCTATAAAAATATGGCATTAAGAATTTATGGATCATTAGCTTTTATTCCAGAATGAAATATAGCTGACTGAAAGTCCCAGAAATTGTCAAAAAACAATCACTCATTAAAAAAAACCTTCATGAAATTAAATGATATCAATGGTAGGAGAAAAGGAGATGGGGGGCAAGTTTGTAAATGTTTGCACAGAAGATGCTAACGTTGTGTGCGACTGAATGGGTGAAGATTGCATTTTGAAACAAGATTGAAATCTACAATTAAATAATTCAAGCAAATCTTAATGCACAATAAAAACTTCCTTTTTACTGGAAAAAATTGGAAGATGACTGATCAAAATTCTGATCATGGTCTATTAATCACATGCAGTTAGTTGGAACATTATTAAGGAAATCAGAACAATGTTAAAAGTTAGTTAATGATTTTTTGATACAATTTGATACATTAAGTTTAGATTGAGCAGCTGTCTCACACTGGCTTTCCAGTTTTGTTTCTGGACCAAAGTATCAGCTTCAATCTAAACTAGCTCTGCTTTTTAATTCATTTAATAAAAATGGTCCAGAGAGGGTTTTTATCTCTCATTCCACAATTTTATCCAAGATCTCACAGCTAATGCATAACTTCTTGTGCCATTTCTAATGACTCTCTTCCTTGGGAAGTGCTTATGATTAATTCCATGAAAAATGGGCCATAGTCTAAATAATATTATTGTGATAACGGACTCGGTGCTTTGGAAAATTCCATCTGGCTATGAGTACCAAAAGGACTTTTTCCTTGTTCAAGTGTGGTGTAGTGGTCAAGAGCAGTGGACTCTAATCTAGAGAACAGGGTTTGATTTCCCATTGCTTAACGTGAGCAGCAGATTCTAATCTGATGAACAGGATTTGTTTCCTCACTCCTACACAGTCTGCTGGGTGACCTTGTGGTAGTCTGTTGAGGGGACAGGAAGGGAAGGCGATTGTAAGCAGTTTTGAGCATTCTTAAAAGTTTTGAGCATTCTTAAAAGTTTTGAGCATTCTTAAAAGCAGGGTATAAAACCAATTCTTCTTCTTCCTTGTCCAACTGATATGGGAAAGGTGGAGCTCTGACTAGGTACAAAGACTGCTATTGACTCTCAAAATGAAGGACGGTGCTTGCTGCATGACTGGGTTCCTTCTTTGCTTCTTTTTCCCACCACTGGTATTCAGAGGTTTGCTACTTCTCACCCTGAACCAACAATTTCATTGGGTATTCCCAAGTTTGAGTCTGATGAGACACACAGTACAAAAGGTCCCTATATCCTTTTTTTATCCTGTACATTTTACCTTATCTTACCATATATACTTGGCTAAGGGTTTGAACATCCGACAAGGAACCCTTTGCCAATTGCTGTGTAGGATGCATACCTGCCCAAGGTGTGTGCATCCTGTGTGTTCATTGGCTCATGCCCCACCTGACCCCTCCCAAACCTACCTCTCTAGCCAGCACCCTCAAGGTTCCCACACCTCTGCCTTCCCACCACCCCCAGAAACCAAGCCAGCTGGCGCCAGCAGCAGCAACCCACACGCTCCCACTGGGCCTTCCAAAAGCTGACCCTTTTCCCCACCTTTCCCCACACCCCAAAACAAATCTGGGCCACCTGCCCTGCCCTGCCCTGCCTCCCCCCACACCTCACACCACTCACCATTGCTCTGCCACTTGGGGCGGCAATAACTGGCCCTACCCCCCCCCCACACACACACCTTCTATATACCCAAAATCAAATCTGGCCCCAGTGGCACAGTGCTGGTGACCCACTGGAATTGCCAAAAGCTGCCCCTCCCTCCCACCTGGCCTTTCTTGCACCCCAATGTCTGCCTCCCCACCAACCTGGTCACTCCTGGCCTGGACCCTGGCCTCCAGACTCCCACCCTGGCCTCACCAACACTCCCAGCCACCCAGAGCAAATGGTGAGTTGCAGGGGGTGGGAGAACTGCCAGGAAAGGAGGATGAGGAGAGGACAAGGAGAAGAGTAGTAGTAGTAGTAGTAGTAGTAGTAGTAGTAGTAGTAGTAGTAGTAGTAGTAGTAGTAGTAGTAGTAGTAGTAGTAGTTTGGATTTATATCCCCCCTTTCTCTCCTGTAAGGAGACTCAAAGGGGCTTACAATCTCCTTTCCCTTCTCCCTTCACAACAAACACCCTGTTTGAGAGAGCTCTGAAGAACTGTGACTTGGCCAAGGTCACCCAGCTGTGTTGGAATGCACAAGCTAAATCTAGTTCACCAGATAAACCTCCATAGCTCAAATGGCAGAGCGGGGAATCAAACCCAGTTCCCCAGATTAGAGTGCACCACTGGGGGCAGCAACTTGGGAAGTGCTGCACTGGGAGAGGGGGGCAGCTACAGCCTGGGTAAAGCCCGTATCACTAGAATTTGTAAGTAATCTACACAGTTCATAAGATCACTGCTAGACATCTTTTTCTATTCCACAATGCCCATTCAGACTCTTGGTTTATTGAGAAGCTAGGGACCATGCAGTGGAATGTCAGGGAACTAGAATGTAAGTGCAGGAAAACTCACAATGAACAGGTCAAATGTAGACTAGAGCACATCTTCAAAACTATGCCGTAGAGGTAACGGCAGAGGCAAATACTTCTATGCCATCATTACATTCATATAAAGATCAGTGCAGCAGATCTATTCAGCATGATGATATATGGCATATATTTGTAATTTTATCTATGAAATATCTAGCAGACAAGTCACACTGGGCCTTTGATGCAAATCTGCATAGGAACTTGTATGCTAGACACTTCACAGATAAAATTACTAATATGTGGCAGATCACAATCAGAATGTTAATAGAGTGCACTTTAATTGCTATTGGTTGGATGAAGTTTAGTAACTACGACCTGAAGAACTGAACAAGCTGCAATGTGGCATGGCCTACCACATCAGTGCCAATGCCAACATAACTCAGCTGACTCATTTGTCTGACATGTAGTGGCAAAAAATGAAATTACACCATCTCATTCTTTTAATAATTAATCATAGGGTGTCCAGTTGCTTAAAGTCTGTGAAGAAATAAAAAATCCTATGTATATATTTGTGTATATATGATTGTAAATGCAGAAGTATATGTATTAAATGAATTTAAGGTCTTTATGTGTATTAGAAAGCTGAGCAAAGCTAATTAGAGAAGAAGAAGGGAAAATAGAGCAATCTCATCGGTCCCTTAACCTGGCAAGAGAAGAACCAATTAGACAGCAAGGAGAATGTGGCAATCTTATTGGCCCCTTTATCAACATTCGATAGGAGCCATTCAAAAGTGAGATATTTCAATCCCGCTTCAAACCATAAGTAGAACTAGGTTAGTCAGACAGAGTTAAAACTCTGAAGGACTTCAGAAAACAGGAACAGAGCTACAATCCAGATACCTGCAGCAGATAATTCCCCCAGAAGGTGGAAGGCACCTGAGAGCTGAGATAGCTGTAGACTAGGGAGAGATGAATAGTTGTGAAGAGAACATCCTTACTACAGCCACCCTCAAGGCAGTTCCCAAAGGAACCTGCTACACTGAAGTGCAAGAAAGAGGAGATTCCCCTCCACATGGGAATGTTGGCCATGCTGGCAGGGGCTGATG